>NW_015629107.1:0-155 GCF_001515625.1 Sinocyclocheilus rhinocerous
CATCCCAAAAGTAAAGTGTGCTGGTAGCAGCCTCATGCTGTGGGATTGTTTTGCAGCATCAGGGACTGAGGGACTCGTTAGAGTAGAAGAAACGCTCAGTGCAGCAAAATATTGAGATAGCCTTAATGAAAACCCAGTCCAGAGCATTCAGAACC
>NW_015629107.1:370-531 GCF_001515625.1 Sinocyclocheilus rhinocerous
GGTGAGGTGAAGAATGGCAGATAATTGCAAAATGCTGATGAGCAAAGCTTGTCGCATTAAACAAAAAAAGACTTAAGGCTGTTAAGGTGGTTAAGGTGCATATTTAGTTAAAGGTATAAATACTTATGCAATGTACTTATTTCAGTTTTTTATTTTTAATA
>NW_015629108.1:0-864 GCF_001515625.1 Sinocyclocheilus rhinocerous
GGTACTCAAGATTAACATGAGATGGGTGAAACTGTGTGTGTTATGCCCCCTTTAAAAGACACCACACTACAGAAAATGGCATATACTCCAGTAAATTTTTTCTGGGGGAGGACCCACCCACATTTATTTTGCTTTCGACGCCCATGTAACAATCTTTCGATAAACACACACCTTGTGTCCTCTGTTTCTGTTTGAGTCTGCCGCGGTCTGCGGATTGAAGAGCGCGCTGAAAGACGGGGAGGAGATGACGTCTGCCGCCATTTTCATATGAAATTTAAAGGGGACTGACTCTGAGGCGATCACGAATTTGTGTACAGTTTATATCGCTATAGCCCCGCTATAAATGGCCTATCGACGCCCATGCTTCTTACATCCATTTTGGAGAACCAGGACAAATATTTCAATCGATCGCTCGGGCATTAATGCCGAGTTCACACTGCATGATTTTAGCCCGATTTTTCACTCGCCGACAGGTTTTGCGAAATCGCCGACAAATGCCTGAGATCGGAGGCAAATCGGTGCTCGTTCACGTGAGTGACAATAACGCAGTGTGAATTATCAAAGACGCGATCTGAGGGAATCGCCGACGCCCGTGAAGTATTTGGCGTGCTAAATATCTGGAGCTGTCGGCGATTCACAATCACGCTGTGTGAAATGAGTTCTGACTGAAAAACACATCGGCGATGACCTACAGCCAATGAGAGACCAAGATACAGGGCAGCGGGAAGTTCGTGCGGGCATTATATGAAACGTAGTTTACAGACCAGTGTTGCCGAATCCGCGATTGCCGCCTGTTGTTTTTATGTCAGCAGGTTAAATACCCAAATAACGTGATATTTAGGCCCTGGAATGTGAATTGTACCA
>NW_015629109.1:0-13574 GCF_001515625.1 Sinocyclocheilus rhinocerous
GAAGGCAATGTGCCATGTCAGTCTACTCATAATGAGCGAGTACAGGAACTTTAAAGACACACACACACATACACACACTCATCTCTGAGTCATGGGGATCAGGAACCCATGTGCCATTCTGAGCTGTTAGGACTGCATGATGGGATGGCATTACAAAGGCAAGCTTCTTTCGCAGAGTTTCACCGCTGTGACCTCCAAATGAAAAGCTTTGCAGATAGTGTCACCAAAGGGTGATTTTATGAGGTTTCTAGCTAGCAAGACAGCAGTAAGTGTACACAGTGAACTGTAAAAATAGTGAAAGCAAACAAAAGAGGAAATAAAGAATAAGTATAAGCCAAAGGCCGTGCATTACAGTGGTTATTACATTGGTAAACACACAGCATTTAGTTTTAACAAAACAATGTCAACAGCAATGTAATAAAAGACCATTTTGTATTAAATAGCTACATTAATTAATTGTAGTTATCAGTATACACAATGTTTTCACCAAGTACTGTACCGTATTAGCCTAAATGTTGTTTGTTTACTATGGAAGCACATTTGCACCTCAGAGATAAAAAAACAACAACAAATAAAACTGAGAATAATAAATAGTAAAATTGTGAGATATAAAATCACAATGATGCACTTGAGAAAAATAAGTCACAGTGGTGAGATGTATTTGCAATAACGAGAAAGTCACACTTGTGAGAATTTAACCAGCGCTCTGTAGCTTGAAACTTCTTAAGAACGAGAAAAAATGAAATTGTAATTAGTCTGATAATGATGCAATTACAAGAAATAAAGAAGTCACAATGATGAGATTTAGTTGCGATTACAACAAATAGTCATAATTATCAGTATTTGACATGCGCTGTAGTTTGACACTTCTTAAGAATAAGAAATAGTGAAATTGTGAGATATAAAATCACAAAATAATACAATTACAAGAAATAAAAAGGCACAAAGGTGAGACAGTTGCAGTTTACAAGACAAAAATGTATATTTCTTAAGAATAGGAAATAGTGAATTTAAGATATAAATTCACATAACGATGCAGTAATAAAAAATGAAAGTCACAATAGTGAGACAAAGTCTTAATTACAAGAAAAAGTCATATAACTGTGACGTGCTATAGCTTGATGCCTCTGAAGAATAAGAATAATGATGCAGTTACAAGAAATAAAACATTGCGTGAGATGTTGTCAATTGTTGCAATTAGTTGCAATTGTGATTATCTGACGTGCTGTAGCTGACGCTTCGCTCCATATAGGGTACAAAGCAATACGGAACACTGACATGAATCACGTGAAAAGGCCTTCAGAGATTAATCAGGAAGCTTCTGAACAGACTATTTTATGGTCCTAGAAACAATGCAGTGGGTCAGACACAGCCAATCAGAGCTGCTAATTAAACTGGTGATTACACACCGTTAAGGGATTAGTGACTGATGTGGAAGAACTGTCCTCCATGTCTCCTTCCCTCCATCCTTCTGTCCTCTACTTAACTCTCCCTCTCTCTTTCACATCATTAATTTTCTCCCTTCCTTCTATCTCACTTTCCATCCCATCTGTGTATCACTCTCTAGCTCTCTCTTACACACTCTTTCCCTTACTGTCATTCACATCTCTGTCTTTCTTTCAGTTTCTCTTGTTCTCTTTGTGCCTCGTGGTCCCTCTAACAAAGAAAAATTAACAGCATAATGCTGACAAATTAGAGCACAACCTCAGTAAACAAACACAGCTTCAGCTGAGCAAGTAATAAACTACAGCTTTGCTTCTTATCATTAGCATGGAGTCACTAATCGCTAATGTGCTGTTTTTCATATTAAAGATAATATATCTGATCACACACTAGCTTATGGGAAATTAGGTTAATAATCTAAACTCTGACACGTGCGTGTGCGTGTGAATGCACCTCCTGGTGTTTTAGAAAAGTTGCTGATGTCTTGGCTCTTTTCTTCAGCAGACTGGGGCTGTGTTTATATATTTGTTAGTCTGTCATAGCCAAACCTTTGAATAAATGGCATAAGGTCTAGTCCACATTGCTGCTTGTTTTGGCCACAAGCTGTCCACATTGACAGGGAGGGAGTAAATGAATGCTTTTATTTAACATGAATGCATTACATTTATTAAAAGTGACAGTAAAGACATTTATAATGTTACAAAAGGTTTCTATTTCAAATAAATGGGGTTCTTTTGAACTTTCTCTTCATCAAAGAATCCTGTACCATGGTTTTCACAAAATATTAAGCAGAATGACTGAAAATAATCATAAATGAGCAGCAAATCTGCATATTAGAATGATTTCTGATGGATTGTGTGCCACTAAAGATAAAATGGCTGCTGAAAACTTTGCCATCACAGGAATAAATTTAATTTAAAAGAAAATTATATTTAAAGGGGTCATATGATGCTTTTTTAAAGATCATTATTTTGTGTATTTGGTCAGGCCTATTTTAGATTGTAATGATATTTCACAGTATTACTGCTTTTAATGTATTTTTGATCAAATAAATGCAGCCTTAAAGGAGCATAAGAAAATAAAAAAATCTTACTGACCCCAAATTTTTGAATGGTAGTGTATTTTTGCATTTGTATCGGCGATTATGTGCTGAAATCTGAGTAACAACACTATTATTGCTAGACTAAATTTTGTCAACAAGAATTATGTAATATAATATAAGAATTATGCAATATAACCTCAAAACTTCAAAATGAGCACATCAATGCAAGACAAGAAAACAGAGAAAGAACTATTTTTGCTGAAGAACAGCAGAAGATGTGACTCCTCAGATCTGCTGAAGTGCAGCAGCATTAAAAGACCAAACCTCAGCAGCCATCAAATGAAACATCACAGATGCCTCTCCTCTCTTTAAGAGAGCAGCTTACAAGCTTAAACCAGAGCAGATCTCAGTGCAGACACATGCACAAGCCTCAGAGTGCATCTGCAGTGCTCCGAATACTAGAATCATAGATTATCTCAGAATTATACAGATTATCATAGTAGGATTAATGCTAGACCTGTAGAAACCCTGACAGTGGTGCTTTGAGTAAAAGCTGGAATAGAGAAAAGAACAAAAGAGGTAAATATGGTGCAGAGTAATTGAATGCTGTGGCTGTTGTTAGTGTGTAGAGGTCATTTCACTAAAGCTCTTTCACTCTACCCTCAACCAGAAGTAATTTATTTTCAATGAGAGCTTGCAAAAGTTTGTGCAAATAAGCAGTGACTACCACTGGGGATGAAGAAATTGATGCACTGTGAGCAATTCACTGTTGTATACGATTTGTCTTCACCCACATAAAGCGATGTTAAAAAATGATGCATGGAAAACCACGCCGGCATTCTGATTCGTTTGATTCATTCATTGATAGTCGTTCATCTTGCTCATGATGTGATGTATTGTGCGCTGCTGCGATTTATATACAAACGCTTTGCCCTGCAGGTTGTTCATTTTTAGCAGCAAGAAAACTGAATCATTGTCAAAATGACATCTTATTTGAAATGACAATACATCTAATTTGAGATAATTTGCTCGCCAGTAATGTTACGTAATCTAGCAGCAGGGACGCTTACTAGTGACCAACCTGGCAACATTCAGTGCACTGAATGGGGTGGGTAATAAACTCAACTTGACTTTCCATCGGTAGTATTGGTGCTTTTGTCCAAGCTAACCGAGAATGTTCTCAAAACGTTGGCTAACAAGTTATAAATGAACCAGTAGCGTTAACAGAATGTTCAATAAAAGATATCTATAACCCTGAAAAACGTTATTTATACATCGTTCACAGAATGTTTTTCTTCCAAATGGGTTTAGTTTGACGTTCATCTAATGTGTTTCAAATGTTACTATTTTTTCTGAATGTTCAGGGAACATTCAAAAGTAATGTTCCCTTAATGTTTGCAAAAGGATAAAATGGATTCAATAAAATGGTCATTCTCATTACCAATTTTTTTTTAAAAACTGGACATTTTGAACATTCAGAAATTGTTTTAACTTAATGGGAACATTAGCAAAACATTATTGTAACATTTTTTTAGCTGTTCGAAATTTTAAATTATAAATACAAATGCATGTAAATATACAATGATCTAATGGGAAAAATGTCTTATCATGTATCAAGTGTGGATTCCGCTCAATGCTTCCCTCTGCCACAAGATTATGCATTTTATTTATCTTCATTTAAAGGCTTTTTTCATCAAAAATGTATTAACATGAATATGTGATACATATGGTAGAAGGTTACCTGCTTTGGACTGTGATTTTTAAGTCCCAGTTCATTCCTCACTGGTACCTCTTATCTCTCTTAAATTGATCTTTTACTCCTGAACTCTCTCTCTTCCTCTTCCATGCCCTTTCTTCACCCTTTTTCTCCTTTCTGTCTTGCTGCAGTGGGAAGATTCTGTGTTCTCAGTCTTAGAGGAAACAGCAGGTGGGCAAGCCCTGGGCTCTCTCTGTATTTCCAAATAAAAGAACAACAGAAAGATAAGACCCGGATGGGCTGGAGAGGGTAAATGGAAGACAGATGGAAGGGGGAAAGGGTTGAGAGATAAAGGGAGATGAGAAAAGAGCGTTAACTATTGCTTGCAGTTACATATTCTCTCCTGAGAAGGGCAGTAGAGATACAGCTCAGTCATGACTTAAACACAAAGAGGGAGAACTGCGGAACAGATATCCGTGTAGAAATAGCAAGCTAACATGTATGCAGAAATGTAATTAGTATCTTGTTTGCATATTAGGAGTGGCTGTTATATGATTTCTATAGAAACAAACATTTCAGTGTCTTGATGAAGCACTGTTCAATATTTTCCCCTGCATATTTGCGAAGTTGTTTAATTACGAAGTGACTGACTCACGCACATTATTAGGCTTGCTACTTCAGTGTATTCACACAGGGCATCGCTAATAAGCCATCTTCTCACACTGGGTTTCCACCTTGAGTCTGTTTCATATTTAACACCCTATTCAGGTAAGGCTGTTGGTCATTAGCAAACACAACTGCAAATTGTTGTCAAGGAAAGCAAGATGCTTACATAAATCACAAACCAATTAGCAAACATGACTAGCTCTTTGGTAAGCTAACTGCTAATCATGGGAATTCACAGTAGAGAAGTCTGTTGGAAGTGTATGTGTTTAATTTTAAAACGAAGAAACCACCTGGATCTAGATTGCTTCGCCAATTGGATGTCTCTGAGCTGCTATTGAAGCATTAGAGAGCAGCGCTTAGATTGAACGCTTTAGCTTATTACCCAAAGCACTTCTGCAGTCAACATGTAGGAGCGCCTGTTGCTTTACCCAGAGCCAGTGAAGCGTGAATGGTCAAAATCATTTTAGGACCACAGGATATGACATTTAATGTAATGATTTTACATTGACCATGGCAGTTACTAGGGCTGTGTCAGTGATGTCCGCTTGTTGCATTAGCCTTTCTATCTTTTTTTCAGGTCAGCGAACACACAGAAACATACATGCACATCAGTGTTGGACAGTAACGGAGTAGTTTTAATTTGTTACTGTACTTAAGTACATTTTTCAAGTATCTGTACTTTACTGGAGTAGTTTTATTTTGAGTAACTTTTACTTTTACTTCACTACATTCCAAAGCATAAGATCGTACTTTTTACTTCACTACATTTCATAAAACATCGTTATTCCTTATAATATATCACGTGCTCTGACACGCAGAAGCGGTGTCTGATTCAAGAACGAACTGATTCTTTTCAATGAACCTTTTAAATCGGTTCGCAAATCGCACCAAACGATAAATCGGTTCGCAAATCACACCAAACGATTCATTCACGAATTAGAATTAACCGATTGCAGTAGTTCTCGAGTCGACAACTCACTGATTCAAATGAACCGTTTAGTGCGAGTCTCCAGTGAACTGAATTCACAAGTAAGAACCGCACTCGCGACTGATGCTGCTAAAAGTAAGTTGCTAATGTCGAATTTTAGGATTAATTATTGTAACTGAAAATCATATTTAGGTCAAAAATGTCAGTTGTTTGTGAACTAAATCTGCTGTAAAGGGTGATCTATTTAAGCCCACTCAACCCTCTACATTGCGAGTAAATCACTCGCATATGCGACTAAATCTTACTCTGGGCGACTAAATAATGTCTAACATTAGCCATTGGCTAATAAATTCTTAGATTTTACACGCCAGTATGTGTGTGAGAGGCGTTCAACACAGATTTTCACTCGATAAACACGCTGACTGAGCGCTTGAGAGTTTCGCTCTCCGTCAAGCGATCTGTACTATTTGGATGCGCTCAATGGATCATGTCATGTACTCAATGGATGCGCAGTATGTAGCACGCAGCGCTTTACTCAAGTACTTGATTTGTGTACTTCGTCCACCACTGATGCACATACATGTACATGACTCACTGACTTATTCTGCAGGTTTTTGATGGAAGCTAAAGCTTAATGATAACATATCTGCATTGCAAAAAGACTATTTAATCTTGTTTTCCCAAAAAAATAAATACATCTAAACATCTTTAAAACAGAATAAATTGACACAAGAAACTAAACTGCACAAGATATACGTTTTCAGACAATGTAGAATGGGGATTTTCTGTGGAATTTATTTTTCAAATACATATTTTGTTATATTATTTTATATATTATATATATATATATATATACTGTATATTGCAAATGATATTAATCCTAATTTGAGTGACAGGCTAAATTGAAAAACTTGGAATCACAAATTTTCAATGTGTTTTCAGACTTTTATATTCCGCTGTATCTTGAATTAATTCACTGCCAAATTGTTTGAAAAAAAAAAAAAAAATGCCTGAAGAGGTAAAATATATTCTCTGAAATTCTATTATATTCTCAAGCTTTAATATTATTATGCCGTTTCACTTCTTAATTACATGTTGTTGTTTTTTTTAAAGTAAACTAAGATATTTTCATTGGAAAAATACTGGTTAATTAAGATTATTGTAAGATTAATATTTATTTATTTGAGTTCTTTTTAAAAGAAATTAATACTTTTATTCAGCAAGGATATGTTAAATGGATAAAAAGTGATTTAGTAAAGACTGATATTGTTAGAAAAGATTTCTATTTTGAATGACTGCTGTTCTTTTTTTTACTTTTTACTCATCAAAGAATCAAAGAAAAAAGTATCACATGTTCCAAAAAAAAAAATAATAATAATAAGCAGCACAACAGTTTCAACAATGATAATAAATCTGCATATTATAATAATTTCTGAAGGATCATGTGACACTGAAGACTGGAGTAATGGCCGATGAAAATTCAGCGCTGTGTCACCAAAATAAATTATATTTTAAAGTATATTAAATAGGAAACCAATATTAGAAAGTGCAATAATATTTCACAATATTACTGTTTTTCTGTATTTTTGATCAAATAAATACAGCATTGATGAACATAAGAGACTCCATGTTATTTATTTATTTATTTGCGTTCAGTGTTACATATGCCATAGATTGTTGTCTATTGCATTATACCAATGTTAAATTAATCTATTTCACTTGTCAGGCGTTTATAGCACCACATTTTGTTACTGATGTTGTATTACTGTTGATGGCAAGAAGTAGTACATTCAAAACATGCTCTGAAATTAAAATGTCCTGATTAGCATGACATTTGTGAAAGGTTCTACTAACAGATCCTGCTGGTAGTTATTGGTATGGCAGGTTGAGCCGTCATTAATCTAATACACATGAAAGCCCTTACACACAAATACACACACATAGCCTCCGTGTACCTTTGACATTTGTAAAAGGTCTTTGTAACTTTGACACGTTTCAGAGAGGACATATAGGGCCTTGGAGGCAGCCCGTGTGTTTGCGTATATGTGTATTGACTCACCATCTTGAAACCCATGATGCATGAGTATTTGTCTTCCCCAAGACGCGTTTACTACTAGACTTCAAATCGTAAAGTACCAGCCTACACACACACACACACACACACACAGACACACAAAACTCTTCATGGCCTGTAGAGAAACACAATCCCACTCCTGTCAGGTGTTCAGATTCAGCTGTTGGATCGGATCTCTCACTGAACATGGCATGAAGGCAATCACTGCCCACTCACTATCGGAACCAATTCAGACTCAACACTCCAACCGATCATTCAGCCACTCTGTGGATCACACATTATGTCCAATACACCTGAAAGAGCCATCTACACACACACACACATGGTTTATTAGTAGTATTTGTGAGGTTTTGATTTTGAAGCTTATATAAATCTGAGGGTATGAAGTAAATTTGATTTGTCAGACACAACGTTATAAGGCATGGGATTCACTGAGTCATCAATTTAGATTGGATACAAAAGATTCAAAAGATTTATTGGCTGTTTCACACAAAGAACAATAGAATTCTTACTTAAGCAGTTTGTTCGGCCCAGGAAAAAACAAATGAAGAATTGACAAATAGTGTAGGGACCTTGCGCAGTAAAATACAATACCCTGTATTATGCTACAATGCTGTGTTGATTCAAAGGTAGCGATGTAAAAACATGCTGAAAATACCAGGTTAGACTAGTGTTAATAGCTGTGCAAATCATGTGAGTTTGATGTTATAGCAGGTTGACCAAGAAAGTTTTGCTGGTTGAGCTATTTAAGAAGTTTATGCAGCTGGCCTTACATCATATTTCAACCCAAAATCATAATTCATCAAAACGAGGAGCTCGCAAACAACAAAAAAATATATTTTTTTGAGCTTACGTAACTAAGTATTTCTTATCTACTAGCTACAGTATTTGGTGCAGATGTTTTACAGGTTTTTTTTTCAACCTAAAATCATTTGGGTTCAGTAAGTTTTCTATTTTAATATTCTTTTAAATATAATTTATTCCTGTGAAGAAATGCTGAATTTCCAGCATAATTACTCCAGTCTTCAGTGTCTCATCATCCTTCAGAAACCATTCTAATATTTTGATTTATAATCAATGTTGGAAACAGTTGTGTTGCTTAATATTTTTTGGGACCTGTGATACTTTTTTCAGGATTCTTTGATAAATAAAAAGTTAAAAAGAACAATGTTTATTTAAAATAGAAATGTTGTGTTACAATATACAATACTATTCAAATGTTTGGGGCCAGTAAACTCTTTCTTTCTTTCTTTCTTTAAAAATAAATTAATACTTTTCTATTTTCTAATAGATTTCTTCATCAAAGAATCAAAGAAGTAACACAGGTTCCAAAAAAATATTAAGCAGCACACCAGTTTCAACACAGCACTGCATCAAATATAATAAATTATATCTTAAAGTATATTAAAATAGGAAACCAATATTAGAAACTGCAATACTATTTAACAATATTACTGTTTTTCTGTATTTTTGATCAAATAAATACAGCCTTGATGAGCAGACTCCATTCAAATAAAAAATTAAAAAATCCAACACAGCACTGCATCAAATATAATAAATTATATCTTAAAGTATATTAAAATAGGAAACCAATATTAGAAACTGCAATACTATTTAACAATATTACTGTTTTTCTGTATTTTTGATCAAATAAATACAGCCTTGATGAGACTCCATCTTACTGATAAAAATCTTACTGATCCCAAAAATCAAAAAATCTTACTTACCCAAACTTATGAATGGTAGTGTATATTTTTTTAGTAGCATGATAATTTTTTTAAACTGTGATATTTTTTTTTGACATTTTGTGACATATTTCAATATCATTACCATAATGCAAAAAAGTTAGATTACTGTGATTTAAATAATAATAATAATAATAATAAATTAAATGGGAAAGTGTTTACACAATTGTACTATTTGTGGTTACATTTATGCAACATATCACAGAATTTTGTACTGTAATATAGTAAAAAATGCTAATAACAAAGGCTTGATTATTGGAAATCATGAAAAAAAAATCATTATGGTAATAAGGTATGTTGCAAAAAATGTTAATTGTAAATAGTTAATAAATTTGAATGTAAAGGTCTGTGAAAGAACCAGAACAGAGTCTTGTAATTTGACACTGCTCGCTGAGAATCAGAACGCCTGGTTGAAGTCGCGGTCATTCATCTTGGTGTCTTACGAGTTTCTCCTTGAATCCAGGTTTGATGTGCTTTAAGATAGCTGGACGTGTGTTGCTAGGATACACTGATTACCTGTGTGATGTAACGGTGCCGGAGCTGTTTAGAGGATAATTTCTCATTTGAACATGAGAGAATGACTAAGAGAATGACAGAGATTGAGGAAGGGAAGAAAGAGGGATGGGGAGCGCACATGTTCAGAAAAACACTCATGACCTACATAAAGAGCTCTAGCACAGCAGTGCAGTGATGGAAGTTGATAGAGGGAGTTTTAATGCCTCCGGATCTCTCAATCTCTCCGCATGCGTCAGCTCAGTTGTGATATTTCACACTCCTGTTATTTCAGACGAGTCAAATTTAGCCCACTGTCCAGCAGGCTTTGAATGAAATGTCTTTTGTTGGCCTGACGACGGATTGGTATCCCCACGAGCAGATTTGTCTTTTTATCTCGATGGAGCGATCGCTGCTGCGCACCAAGCGGGTGGAAGACAGATGACGGACTTTCTTGTCCACCCTCTGGTTGAGATCAGCCCATAACTCCCTGCGCTGCTGGTGCTCGGCTTACCCTAAAACTGTCCACATTAAGAGAATCTGTTTACTGTCTGAACCATTTACACACCCCGTGATGCCAGTTTGTTTGGATCGAGCGTGTGTGTTGGAACCAGGATCTTTTGCCTCTGGCCCACACACACACACACAACACACACACACACACACACACACACACACTCTCTCTCTCTCACAAGTACCTCTCTCCTCTACAGGTCTCCTTCTCCTTTTCATTTTCCCCTCATTCTAGTTTCAATCACTTTTTACCTGCATGGGCGCCCCAAACATCCCATAATGCATTTCTACATCTCCAGGCCTGCGGGGTCCTCTGGGTTCAGGCCGTCTTTGGCAGTTCTGAGCTAAGTGGCAAAGAGCAGACAGGAGAAGTGGGCGGCGTGTGAGTGTGAGTGTGTGTGTTCCCCAGCTGGTGTGTTAATTGATGGTGGAGTGCTGAGCTGCCAGATGGAGTTGGGAAGGTGCAAATTGATTCCTTGCATTCGTCTTCATTAAGACGGCAGACTCAGGGGCCTCCATGTACTGGGCTTTGTATGAAGGAGAACGAAAGACGAGTGTGTGTATCTGTGTGTTTGCTTAGAAACTCTTTTCAGGACACAGATAGACTCAGTAGCTTTTAAAGCACCGGCTTTCTTGATCCTACATCTGTTTGTGTTCATTGAAGAGGAACGAGTCGACGTCTCGGTGTTCAAAAAGCTTGAGTTTGTCTGTTTGGTCAGAGGACGGTAAAAGTGAGAGAGAGAAAGACAACAGGATGTTTCCTGTCTCTCTTACAATGCAGCAGATTTCTGGGTCTTATACTTGATAATACGAGGGACCGTTTTAAAAAAAAAATACATATATTCTAAAGACAGCTATATTATTATATGCGGACCCTAAAACTTTTTGAGAAAAATAGCTTGCATGATATTATAAGGACATTAAAAAAGTGGTGTATATTTTATACTAAAACTACAGCAAATTGTTAGAATATGATCTGGAAAATATTTACATTTTATTACGTCAACAGTGTATTTTTTTTCTAACTACTAATACATTTTTATTAAAACTTTTAAAGGGTTAGTTCACCCAAAAATGAAAATTAGCCCATGTTTTACTCACCCTCAAAGCATCCTGGGTGTATATGACTTTCTTCTTTCAGACGAATCCAATCAGAGATATATTAAAAATGTTCCTTGCTCTTCTAAGCGCTTGAATGGGAGTAGGTGGGTGTTTTTGTTCAACAGTCCAAAAGTAGTCAAATAAAGCACACGCATCCATAATAAAACGTGCCTCACACGGCTCTGGGGGTTGAATAAAAGCCTCCTGTAGTGAATCAATGCCTTTTTGTAAGAAAAATATCCATATTTAAAATGTAATAAATACTTTTTTCTCACTTCTGTTGACTGTCATACGTGCAAGCCGTTCCGGCGGATGACGTAGGAAGTATGCGTCAACTGGTTTTGCGAGAGAATGCAAAAGTTTTGCGAGGGAACGCAAATATCTTTGTGAGAGAATGCAACATTTTTGTGAGAGAATGCAAAAAAGTTGACAAATATTCTTCCTCCCACCTGAATTTTTTCCACTCACCCCGAATTTTTTCCACCACCATGTACCTTTAGGGGCTCCATAGAATGCAAAATGAAATGGTATCAAATTAGATTTTTGCTTCGGAGCCGAGTGGGTGAATGATTTCTTCTCCACAACGCCTTTTCGTTCTTACTGGAAGAAAGAAGCTGTTCCTGGTTGGCATGACGGCATAAATAGCGGTGTCCCTGTTGATTCAGCGATTCCCCTGGGTGCTTCAACTAAAAGAGCAGTTTATCATTACGGACGGCTCGCGTCTTTTTAAAGATGCCGTTCAAGTGTCCCGGCATGTCGTTATCACAACGGTATGGGCTGGGGCGTGCGTCGATTGTCCCTTTGGTGCCACTCGCACGGACCCGTCCCGCTGGCTCTCGCTGACAGTTCGACTTGGCTAGGCGATTCAGTTCGCCAGGCAACCCCCCAGGTTCAGCGGCGTTCTCGAGACTTCGGTGGCAGCTCGAGATGCCCCTGTCCTGTGCAACAAGATTGCTGTCCTATTGGTTGAAGGACGCAATCAAGCCTGTCTCTCCAGCCGAGATAAAGTCAGGGTTTTACAGCCCTTACCTTCATCGTACCCAAGAAAGGTGGTGGCCTTCGGCCAATCCTGGATCTGCGAGTATGGCATCCACAGCCACGCCGCTCGGATTGCTTCATATGAGACCACTTCAGCACTGGTTACACTCCCGAGTCCCGAGATGGGCATGGCATCGTGGTACACTTCGTGTGACCATCAAACCGGAGTGTCGCCGCCTATTCAGCCCCTGGAACATCCTTGCCTTTCTACGGGCCGGGGTGCCCTTTGAACAAGTGTCCCGGCATGTCGTTGTCACAACGGATGCCTCCAGTACGGGTTGGGGCGCTACATGCAACGGGCAGACAGCCTCGGGGCTCTGGACAGGGCCTCGACTGCTTTGGAACATCAACTGGCTAGAGCTGTTGGCAGTGCATCTGGCTTTGCGGCAGTTCCGGCCATTGCCGCAAGACAAGCCCATGTTGGTCCGCATGGACAACACTGCTGCTGTCTCATACATCAACCGGCAGGGTGGTCTATGATCACGTCGCATGTCACAGCTCGCCCGTCATCTCCTCCTCTGGCGCAGCTCAAGTCACTGTGCGCCGTCCACATTCCGGGGGAGCTCAATCGTGCAGCCGACGCGCTCTCACGACAGCTCACGTTTCCCGGAGAATGGCAACTCCATCCCGAGATGATCCGGCTGATCTGGAGTCGATTCGAGGAAGCCCAGGTAGACCTGTTTGCTTCCCACGAGTCCTCCCACTGCCAGCTGTATTACTCCCTGACCGAGGCCCCCCTCGGCACAGATGCACTGACACACAGCTGGCCTCGGGCTCTACGCAAGTATGCATTTCCCCCAGTGAGCCTTCTCACACAGACACTGTGCAAGGTCAGG
>NW_015629109.1:16308-31106 GCF_001515625.1 Sinocyclocheilus rhinocerous
AAACAGAGGTTGGCCCACTGGATAGTGGATGCCATCGCCTTGGCATACCAATCCCAAGTCAAGCCGTGCCCCCTGGGGGTGAGAGCTCACTCCACATGAAGTGATGCGTCCTCCTATGCTCTGGCGCACGGCGCCTCTCTGGCAGACATCTGTAGAGCTGCAGGCTGGGCGACACCGAACACCTTCGCAAGATTTTGCAGTCTCCGCGTGGAGCCGGTTTCTTCCCATGTGTTGGGTAACAGGTAAGTGGCGGGAAGAGCTGGCATCATGCTTGCTGCGCCATTCCCACTCACCCGGGGATGCAAGCGCCTTTTGCTCCTCCAGTAAGTTCCCCGGACGGCGAACCCTGGTTGAGTATCCTCCAGAACCCCTGGCAGTCAGACTGGGTGGAGCAGTCTGACGCCAGGCCCAGTATCGGTGTAAGCTTGCCCGGTTTTCCAGTCAGCCACTTTACTGGGCTAGGTGTCCATATGGCTTGATTCCCTGTGGGCGATCCCATATGTGTATTCTCCCACGGTAAGGTTTCCCTCTCGGTGAACCTGTGTCTTCCCTTTGACAGACCACTCTGTCAGTCTCTGCTGGCAGTCGTTCCTCCCTACTCCTAGGTAGGACCTGCTTCAGAGACCCATTCCATATGTAGTACTGCACCAGTCCATATCAGTGTCTCCACATGATACCTCCCTACGGACAGGATGACTGCAATTCTTCTCTTTTAAGATCAGAATCACAAAGATTTTTAAAGTCATTATTTATCAATGGAATAAAATGTTGAATAGCATCAGTAAATGCTTTGCACATATCATAATTAAAGTCAGATTGATATAATTTTTCATAAAAAGAGCTAACAAATTCTGAAATTAATTTAGGGTCCTCACATAAGGAGTTATTAATACACAGGGGTGAGTATAGGAATTATGTGTATATTGTGTGTATATTGTTATTTATGGATCCAATGGTCTTGTCAATGTAAACACCTTGAGTCCAACACAAATTTCCCCTTTGGGGACAATAAAGTGTATTTCAGTTTCAATTCATTAAATGAGTATAGTTTACAAAAAAAGAAGAAAAAAAAAGAAAAAGAAAATTCTGGCCATTTCAAAACTGTATATGCCTTCTTTTCTAGTCCTATGGAATATAAAATTATATATTTTAAAACATTTATATAATATATTTGATCTTTCTCTCTTTCCTTCTTTCTAAAATGAAAGTCAGTGGGTAACCAAAGCTGGTTGATTATTCAAAATATTCTCTATTGTGTACAGCAGAAGAAAGTGTTATATGTTTGGAATGACATAGGGTGAGTAAATGATGAGAATTTTTTTTTTTGGTTAAGCTGGATAAAAAAATAAATAAAATAAAATAAAATAAATAAATAAATACATAAATAAAAACCTTTAACATTTATACTGGGTTTATGTCTGTCTGTACTAACCAAAAATTAAAATTCTGTCATCCATCATTTACTCACTCTCAGGTTCCAAACCTGTATATGTTTTTTTTTTCTTCTGTTAAGCACAAAAGAAAATATTCTGAAGAATGTTGATAACCAAAGAGTTGATGACCACTGACTTCCATATAGTGTGACCAAAAAAAAAAACAACAACATGAAAGTCAATTGCTTCTGTCAGCTTTTTGGTTACCAACATTCTTCAAAATATCTTATTTTGTGTTTAACAGAAGATAGAAACTTATGCAGATTTGCAACAAGTGAAGGGTGAGCAAATGATGACAATTCTTATTTTTGGTTGAACACTCCCTTTATCTTGTTAACCAACAAATGATGTTTTATTAACAAAGTTCGGGAGGAGCACGTCAGATGCTTAGCCTAATTAACACAAGAGGAGCCCACTCAAGTCAATTAACACCAAGAGGTATAAATACAGCTGACTTACCTCTATCCTTTAACAGTTATCAGCATCCCTCCACCGCCACATCTCCTCACCTCCGAGTTTTAACTACACTTATAAGGGGGAGTACTCTGGGTTCGGGCCATTCCCTAGCTCGGAGCCATTCCCCAGACAGCACGCCAAATATGCATTACTATACTCCATCTAATTATATGTAAGTGTGAACTCGTGAAACTACTATGTAGCCATGGGTGTTTATTTGGTTGAAACTACACAGAAGGATCACAATCAACTGTCTTTGTATGACTGATTTCTAAAGCACTGCTGTGATTCGGCTTTACACCTCACCTAATCTACAAAAATAAACACTTACTACTGCTAATATAATTAATGTACAACAGCATATAAGAGTGTTTAATAAGCCTTATAAGATAATTTCCTCTGTGTAAAAACTGCAGTGCCGAAGCATGTGTACCAGACAACATTGCTCAATAATGACAATCTGAATGAATATATTTCTTGTGCTCTTTGACCAACACTCTCCTACTTATACAATTAAATATCAGATGTATGTAAAGACATTGATAATTATAATGAACAAAATTGTTAGTCGTTATCTGTTTCTAAATCTATCCCGCTTGCTCTGCTCTATTTATTTAGGTTTGCATCAAAGCATTTGTTAATATGTCAAGGAAGAAATATGTCAAGGATCCAGACTTCTTAAGAGCATATGGTCTATTTTTGCTATGGTTTATAGCAACTTTAACGTCAAGTACTCTGCAAATGAAAGTTCTTTTTTCATCTAACCTTACCCAGTAACACACTGGTTATAATGACCATTTATATCAGTCCCGCTGCTCTACTTTAGTTGCATAGTGTATGTATGCATATGTATCTGAGGAAGGAATAAACCAATATGACTGATAAATTATGTCCAAATGACACAGAGCTATTGCAGCTAAAGTTACTTCAAAATTCACCTTGAAGACCCCTTTACCTCAAAAACAGACTACAGAGAATGTCACAAAGTCAACATCCATGAAAAAGCTGTAATGGCTAAACATATAATCACAGACACCAATGCTAAAAGGCAAAAAAGATGGTGAGAACCACAGTGAGAGCCATTATATCCAAATGGAAAAAGTTTGGCACAGTAGTGAACCTTCCAAGAAGTGGCCGACCTTCCAAAATGTCTCCCAGAGCACAGCAATAACCTATCCAAGAAGTCACAAAAGACCCAAGGAAAACATTGAAGGAACCTCAGACCTACATCAATAAAGCTTACTGTTTATGACTCCACTATGCAAAAGACACTGGACAAAAATGGCATCCATGGAACTGTGGCAAGGTGAAAACTATTGCTAACCCAGAAGAACATTATAATTTTGCCAAAACACACCTCAATGATTCTCAAACCTTTTGGGATAATGTTTAATGGAACTGTATGGAAAACAGGGGTTATATTACATAAACCAACCATTGAATTTCACAGAAAACCAAATGTTTAGACTTGCCTTTGTTTTACTGCATTTTAATGAAATATAATATAACAATATAATGTAAAGTTTTTGTATAAAGTCCCAGCATCTCTGGTGACTACGTCCATCTGCAGTGAAGAGCAAAACAGAGCTACAGTGAGTGGACAGATCAAAAGATGCTGTCTCTCTTTGGTCACCTCCCACCGTTCAGATCAAAATCCATGCAAATCAGAGGCCACCAAACAGCCAATGTGACCTGACAGCAGCTAGTGACCATGAGCTGCCGTAATGAGCACAGAAAGGCCACTGGCAAACACAACTCAGGAGTAATAATGTCCTTTCTCTGTCTCTCAACCCTTGGGTACCTGATCAGATGAATTAAAATGCAAACATGGCTTGGCAAGAGCTATATGCCTTTGCCTGAAGCGCCGCTTTAATGCTTTAACATAAACAAGAGCAGCAAGTGGAGGGAGGACAGAGAAAAAGAGAGACAAAGAGAGCTGGAAAATAATCAGTGCAGCGCACCTCCACAGGCAGATAGTAACGTGACTATTTCATGTCTCCCAGATAAATGTAGAAACCTTCAGAGAGAATTATTCACCCGCCTCCTGTGAGCTCTCTCTCTCTCTCTTTCTAATGACCTGCTCTGTATGCTAGGTGTGTTTAAGGTGACATTTCTCTTGAATAATAAAAAAATAAAGACTAATTATTATTAGTCTTTTACTAGTCATATAATTCTATAAAGTCAAGTGTGTCTGATTGCTTGATGAGAATTTTTTCTTTTTTGTTCACTCAGCATGCTGTCACTGAAAGATCTGTGATGATTGACACATCAATGCATGCATTACAATGTAAATTAAACCAAAGTACAGTAATACAATGAACCCTTTTCACCTTTCCAGGGCTCTCAGAAGCAGAAATTGTTATAGTTGTGTAAATTTCTATAGTGGTGAACAGAAATAAATTTCTATAGTGGTGAACAGAAATAAACTTCTATAGTGGTGAACAGCAAAAGAAAAGAAAAAAAATCCACACTAGTGTTTTTATGACTTTCCAAAAGGGATTGATTACGTTAGTCAGAAGAGAGAGAAATGTCAAGTTTGCTGTCACTCACTTCGTTGTATTAGAAACTTTCATTAACCTGTTTCGTGTAAAGTAATGCAAAAGTAATAAAACACGAATTATAAATGTACAATTATTTTTTTAAGTAAAAATAAATGTGCTAGATTTACAGTGTTAATAACTGTGGAAACGCTTCATTACAGTCTATGAATAGGGCCTATAATACTACACTGTTTTTGATCTGCTTTAAAGTGAATGTGCATGTACGGATCTGCTGTTTGTTGCCATTTATAGCATAGTTACACACAAGAATTGACTGACACACATAAACACATTCTCTTTTAGATATACTGTAAGGATCACAAGCTTCTGTCACGCTTATGTTGTTTTCCCTCCAGTCACCTTTGACCTTTAATCTTTTGTCACCTTGTTTGGGTCAGAAAGAGCGTGACCAAATCACAAACCTCCCGCATTCCTTGTCATCTCAGACACAGATGAGATCAAAGACAGGCTAGTGACAGTTTGGGGAAATATCAGTTTGTACCTGTGCATGTGTGTTAGAATGTGTGTGCAGATCCTGGATTGCTGGGTCCTCTGTTCTGCTGAATAATTTGACAAGATAAACTGTCACATTCGTCTCTTGCTTTTATCCATCACCTAACATCTTTGAGGAAGAGAAAATAAAATAACCTTTTCAGCTTGATTATTCCTTTTTTTCTCATATATTCAGTAGTGTTAATAATATACAGTTTTTAAAAATATATAAACTGTCAATATTCCATCATGTCATATTCATTTATTTTGCTCAGGCTGAAATAGGTTATAATTTTTATGGAAACTTGTTTCCACCACATGATAAACAAATTAGAATAATAAAATAAAGAAATAAAAAAGTGTGACTTTAGATCTCACAATTCTGACATTTTTTCAGAATTGCAAGAAAAAAACTAATTGTAAGGTAAAAAGTTGCAATTACATATGTATTTTTATTCTGTGATGAAAACGGGCTTCCATACATTTTAGCTAGCATTTGAATAAAAACATTTATTCATCTAAACATGTATCTAACATATAAATGAGTGAAATAATTAACCTGTTGGTTTTTGGTTCTTCTAAAACATTGCTAGTGCGTAAATAAAAAAGTGTGACTTTAGATCTCACAATTCTGACATTTTTTCAGAATTGCAAGAAAAAAACGAATTGTAAGGTAAAAAGTTGCAATTACATATGTATTTTTATTCTGTGATGGAAACGGGCTTCCATACATTTTAGCTAGCATTTGAATAAAAACATTTATTCATCTAAACATGTATCTAACATATAAATGAGTGAAATAATTAACCTGTTGGTTTTTGGTTCTTCTAAAACATTGCTAGTGCGTTATTATCTTGCACTGTAATTTATGTTGTCAACAGATTTAATTAGACAAAAACTATTATCATGATAAGTCTTGTCTCATAAATTCAGAAAACACTTTTTATTTTTTGCTACTTTGAGATATTCAGGTATATGGAGAATCAAAACATGCTAGAACATTCCATTCTAAAGCATTCCAGCATCAAATGAGCTAGCTTAAAGTTCTAGTTCCAGTCCATTATGCCGCTTGCCAGCTCAATTGGGTGTCATATACGTAAGAAATCCATAAGTAACTTCTAATCGTGCTGACCTGCCCCGGTAACTGTGCATCTTTCCATTGATCTGATGTGATTGATAGCAGGTTGAGCTGTGGTCTCGAATGATTGCCTATCCACCCCAGAGCCGGTCTCGGTTCAGATGGGCTTTATGAGTCCAGGCCTCTGAATGTAATTAGATGCATTTGTCTCTGCCATGTTAGCTGAGCTCTAACTGTAGCCCACAGAGAAGCCAGTCCTTTATGAGACGCTTAAGTCTAAACAACACCGTCCCGTCTGCCATAGATCAGTGATACTAATCACATCTGGGCAGACATATATTTATATGTTTTTGAGTGCGTTTCATATGACTCTAATTTGTCATACAGTCTGAAGTGGTTCTTGGACTCACTTGGATGCACACAGACCCACACACTCACACACAGATTACAGGTAGTACAATGCATTCTGAAAGGGCTGTTTTAATGGGCAGGCTGAACAATATCTTCTGTAAACTGGGTTTTAAATTTCTTTTTAGTATTGTTTGGTCATGGCCATGTCTTTAAATCCCATTGGTCCAAAATCCCCAAATAACTGTATTTTAAACATCAAAAAATATCTTCTGAACAGCTCTGATTGGTTTCAGCCATGTAGAATCTTTGGTTTCAGTGTAGACATAATTTGGAAACTTGCTGGAAGCTTGGTAAAGACAGGGTGCACTACAAATACTCAGACGCTGACTTTAACACCCCTGTCAGCCACAGGGAAAATCAAATAGTTTGTACTGTAAACACACACAATATGTATCCTAGGGTAAACTACTGTACCTCCCTCGCCCACATAAACACTTTCATACAAGCTTCCATTCTACTAAAAATGTCAAGACTTAGACCAGGTTTTAGAAGACAAAAATGAGGTGTAGGATGCAGTCGAGAATGTACTTAAAATAAATGCATCTTTCTTTGAGTAATCTGGATAATACCACTAATAATAATAATAATAATAATAATAATAAAAAAAAATCAATTCAATTATTAAAAAATAACACAAATAATTATGCCTCCTGACCTATACATAAGTGCATGTGTTTTTCTTTTGAATGCACTTTTTGGAGTGTTTCTCAACAAAAACTTTATTCGCAAATTATTTCATTATATAATCGGGGTATAATTTAATACAGAAATTTGTAATCAATTGACAGCAATTCCCAAACTTACAAACATTGTCCTATACTGCGATATGTGCGAGTGCTTAGCATCGGTTAACCAGATTACGGCACCTGCTGGTAAACAGGCTCCTGCACCTCTTAAAGTCCAATTCAATCTCACAGGGAACAGTGAAAACACCTCCCTGCTGCTGCCAAAGAGAGCCAGACAACATCACTGCTGTAATCCTATTGCATCTCTCTGCGGATGTACACACACGCACGCATGACTCTATTCACAAAGCTCGTCCATAACTCCAGCAAAGTAGAGGACAAACCTTCACTGCCAAATTACAGCACACAGGGATCGATGAGGCTTTATTTCAGGGGCAAACACTGCTGGGTTATTGTGCTGTTTTCTCCCTCATTTTCTCTCCTTCTTGTGTTTGAACGGGTTTCTCTTGGATTCCGATTAACCAGCTTTTCAGAGCTTAATGGAGATCCAGTCAAAGTGCTTTTTATGACAAAAGAACACTATCAGCTCCATTTTAAACACACTTTAATCATAATTTTATCGGTAAAAGACTAGAAATGCTATGGTATAAACCTGTTTATTGGTTAACGGAAAATTTCCTTACTATATGATGAAAAACTGTAATAAATCTAATGGGACATTTAATGTAATTTTACAGTAAAATATTTCATTTTTTTTAAGAGAAAAAAGAACAGGTCATCTTATAATTTAAAGTAAAAAAAAATTCATTGACATTCCCAGAATTTTCTGACACTTCACTGAAAGGGATTTTTAATTGAAAGAACTTTTTTCTTATCAGTTATAAGGGCTTTATATTACATCTTATGTTGTTAAATTGATGTTTACTGCATTTTTTTAGTGTCATGTGTTACCATGATGGTATTTTTATTTTTGTACATGACATTGTGCGCGTCTTCTATATTTTGAATTTACCTCATCTTGTGGAAAAGCTACTTGTGATGAGCTTTGTGGTTTTCTCATTACTACATGTGTTTTTTGGTGGTTGTCAATGAATTATAAAGGCACTAAACATGTTTTAGTACTTCAGAAGGTGGTATTTTAACATCAGTTTTTATACCATTTTTTTTTTACTAAATGTAAGTTAAATCCATAAAACCTAAAATGTTGCTACCATATTAGATTGATATAGTTTAGTCCCCAATGCATTTCTCCATCTTTCAGAAGATTCTATTACTAATTTCTAAAAGTATATCCATTTATGAAATAGTGCAAAAGATCTCTTCCAAAACCTGGTAAGCACCTCTCTACATAGTCTTCTTCAGGCAGTAACCTAACTGAAATAAGGACCACATACTTGTGACTCATTCAAAGAACTCTCAGCAAATTTCTTCACAATTGGGTGTTTATTTAATAATACGACAAATTTAATTATGCGTTCAGCTGTCTGTTAGAGTATAGCATTCTCAGCTTTAACACATTTAAAATTTAAATTCATTCAGCAGATTATCCACCAAAATCAGCATAGTCCTGGATCTGCTCATTAGAAACGCTCTTCATAGACACTCATAACCCTGTGTGCCACATAAATAAAACTCCTCACGTGAAGTGCACAGGAGACGCATGTTTCACGTGACTATGATTCTAAACTAATGATGCAATATTCAGGGTTGGAAGATTATGCAAATCTAAAAATCTAGCAAATCTACATATTTTTTATTGTATATATATTTTATATATGATATAAAATTTATGATAAATGAAAATAATATAAAATACACACTCAGAATGATTTTAAATTAAATAAAAAAGTACATTTACATGCTAGGCTGCAAGTTTTTTACATTTCTTTCCGTCTCTCTATCCACAGAAAAAAAGATAAGGTTCAACCTGACTGGAATTTAGTCTTCAGTACCAGATAGAGAGGCAGGTATGCAATTACTGACCCATTCCTGCTGTCAGCAATACAGCATTGCTCATACTGTGTGTGAGAGAGTCCTGTTATAAAGTGGTAGTCCACTTATCACCCTTTCTCATGCTGCAGTGCCGAAACTGTTTCATGACCTTTGACCCTTGAATGTTGGTTGTTAAAAACCATCTATAGTGTTGATACCGAGGAATCGTAGCCATTATTCAATCTGAGAGTGAGTGGCTGTGTGTGAAAGGACGTCCCTCATTTAGTCTTCTCTCGTATACGCACACTCATGTTTGTGCCAAGGGAATTTTCCCTCTCAGAATCCCTGAACATTTTTTTGGTCCACTTGTGTTTCATACTCCTACGTGCGTCACTGTATTTGTTCGGAGAATGACTGACAAGTGGGAGAAACGTGGGTTCCTCAAAGGCCAGGAGGTGTTTGGCGCTAATTACTAAAAGCTATTTCTGTGCGTCCAGAGGGATTGCTGTAATTCACCATGTTTTTGATGTGAAAGTGTTCACAGCTTCTTGTTTGAATCAATGGCCGGTTTCTTTTCTCAGGATGATATTGCACAACAGTGACTGCACACCAAAGCCAGAAGTCATTTTTCCATTCAATTTTCTCAAAGGCATTTAAAAAATAACAAAGAATTCAAGCAATGAGTCAAACTAACCAAATGATGAATCATAATATTACATCATTTGATTCAAAGTATTGGAATATCAGAGCACAAAACTGCTACAAAACTGTGTACTTGAGAGCAAATTAACAAATGATTCATCCCATTGCAAATGACGCAATCAATTCACTTTGAGTTTTGTGTTATTTAATGTACTTCCTCACAAGTAACAACTGCTGTCTTTTAAGTGCTAATTCTAAAGTTACAGCTTTAGAATTAGCACTTCCCATGGAAACTACGACTTCTCTGATTGGTTAGTCTCTCTTTAGGGTTGTGGATAGTATGCTAATTCAGTTTCACTTCTTAATTAAGTTGAAATCACCCTGACTGACTGAAGCATCGCCTTTTTTAGCAGTGGTTTTGTGATTTTTTTTTTTGATAAACATTCTGAATTTACACGCGTATACATGTTTTATTTACTTTTATTTACAATATTTGGCATTGTATAATTGTATTTGTATGTAATTGTGTTGCAGTTTGTATTTGACGAAAAGCAGCATCACACAGTTGCGTCGCAATGTTTAGAACAGATTTAGGAATCTGAGTTATTAAAGCCTTTCCTCTTGTTATAGTATCCAGTTCTTGTTTTAATACACAGAGGGATCAATGGAGACTCGTATGGCTCACTAATTCTTCAAACACAAGCATGAACAGCATTACAAAAGTGCATATGTTTGTCATAGGATAACACCATTTTTTCATGAGATGTGAGAGAAAGAGGAATCATTTGAGGCTGTAATCTTTCTTTTTGTGCCAGAAAGTGTTGTTAATGCAAATCCAGATTAAAAAGAGTCTTTCTCCCTCTCTCTGTATTATCTCTGTGTCTTTCTGTCGGTTCTCTCAGCCTCCACACTACTCAGCGTGGAAGAGGCCTGTCAAAACAGCTCTCTCTCACCTAAACCAATGCATTAAGATAGCCCATTATGCTCGGCCCAAACGCTCATTATAAATCTCATGTAAAGCAATGACACAACAAAATTTCACAAAGGGTTTTATAGCTTTTACTTTTTAATTATGTTTCATAGCATCATCGATTTTTAAGTATGCAAAATTCTTTAGTAAATATAACCCATAGGCTTCTTTTTTTCAATCAGGATAAATTAAATTCAGTACAAGAAATACTGCCATGGAAAATACTTTACGCTTAAAAAGAAAAAAGGAATATAAATATATAATTTTTTTTTATTTCAGGATGAAATATGACCCAGAGATTCACCCAGTAAGTTGTGAATATGATGACACAAGGGACACTGTGATATACATGCAATCTTCCACAGCATTAGAACTCGGAGGATGTACAGTCACTCCTTGACATGTCTTTGTCTGTAACATGCGCACACACAAGGGCCCATAGCTGTCTCAAGGAGCAGCAGAGGTGTGTACTCCAATCAAATGCATCACTACAGACACTGGTGTGAAATCTCACAGGACAGAGGAAAGAACGAGGATGGAGGGAACAAAGAGGAGAAAAGAAAATGAGAGAGAGCTTGTGAATCGATCCGGACACAGCGTCTGGAACGGCTGGAGTTGTAACCCGTGAAATGTGTGCACGTCCCATGAGTCTGCAGCACTCTTAACTCCGAGTCGAGCTCAAACCCAACTCCAACTCTCTTACTGCAGACTAAGAACTATTATGTGGAGGTTGAGAGGTCTGACATCTCCTAATCAAGAATTTTTCCCCTCCAAAGAATTTCAAACTACATTACACTGTTTTAATCCTACCTATTAAATAAGGAACATTTCAGTTGCATTTTCAAACTTTTCACCTTCCACCAAATAGACCAAATAGAATAGAAATCACGTTCCTCTGAGGAAGTTACCTTAGCAACAGTATGCCACTTGAGCACTTTCCATTAGAATCAGTATCAGAACATTGGCAAAACCTAACTAGTGTAATTATTTTTCACTTTATTACACACTGAAAACATCAACAATAATTGCACATCTCAAAGAAAACATATTGGAGTGCTACTTGCTTTTTTTTTTTTGTACATGTGATTATACTTCAAAATTGTTAATGATGCTATTGGTCCCCCCTGTAATGAGTATTTTGGTTTCTCCCATTTCTATTGAGCAACTGATTATATCTACACCTGTGACTAATTTTGTACTTGACACACTCACTGGAAGGCTGGATGGCCGAAATGCATCAGTGTGCAGTGTTCTAGTCATTTTGAATGTTTCTAGAGTGAGCCATGTTTGAATAAAGGCTTTTTAACATTTTGGAACTGGAAGAAGTGCCTTGGATCCGTAGTTTCTATAGAAATAATTGCACATTTTTAAACCAGTCTAGCCATCAGGGACAACTTTCATGCTACCTAAAGTACCTATTGTACACCGAAATGTGCAGATCCGCCTACTATATCATGAATAATGCATATTTGGATATATAGCTCATTTGACTCACACAGTATATAATTCACACACTTGGCGTTTTTGAAGGGGGCTTAGAATCTGCTATCATTCTCTTGCCATATGGTGTGCTCATCCACATACTTATGAGTCTAATATTTCATTTTACATTCACATATTAACATTTAATTGGTTTAATAATGCATTCATGATAACGCCTCGAAGATTCCATGATTAATTCATTTATTGCATCTAGTAAAACTATCATATGTCTTCATACGTTCAGCAACTATAACACAAAGACGCCATTCCAAAACATAATTTTTGCTCCTGTCTGCATGTGAAAGAAAGTTTCCTTTTGTGTTGCCACTATCAGAACACCCTTGAGGGAAGGTGATTGAAAGGGTGTATAATTTTCATCTGACAAGGACTCCATGAATAAGTCATTCCGCCAAGACGTGCTATAAAACCTAATAATTGACTTCTGGCTGTGGTTTGTGTGACTGTGGGTGGTGTGCTTCTCATGTCATAATGTAGTAATGGGGATGTGAGTGTATGTGTGTGTGTGTGTGTGTGTGTGTATATATATATAGTGTTGAATCTCTCAGAGAGGCATCAACAGAGGCATTTGATTAGATGGAAGATGGAAACATCACTGGTTCATTTACCATTCT
Organism: Sinocyclocheilus rhinocerous; assembly: GCF_001515625.1. Lineage (NCBI taxonomy): Eukaryota > Metazoa > Chordata > Actinopteri > Cypriniformes > Cyprinidae > Sinocyclocheilus > Sinocyclocheilus rhinocerous. The sequence goes on from NW_015629109.1 coordinate 29,063, forward strand.
GGTTTCATAAACCGTCTTTAGTCCCTCATTTTTAAAGGTCAATGCAATGAACATTTTATTTTTCAATCAATTAAGGTGACTTATTGTGAGTATATGGAACAGAGGTGATGGGGGGAAGCTTTCAGCCCTGTGTTTTAGAAATGTATTTATTCTCGGAGCTGTCAGCACTTTTCCTCCGTCTGCTTATAGTCATTCAAATTGTTGTGCTGTAGGAATTACACCGGCAAATGCCTGAATGATTGTGTTCCGTGCTTTTCATTAAAATAAACCTGTGAAAGGGAAAAAATGAGAAAAAGAATATGAAGAGATGGAGAGGGAAAGCAGGAATGAGATTGAAAAGGAGAGAGAGCACGATGAAATGGGCACTCATAAATATTATAATTGTCCAGAGGTGGGTGGCAGCAAGTTGACTGATTGATTGACACGGAACACTGTCTGACCCTTTAGACGAGAAGAACATCAGCGAGTTTGAATATGATAGAAGAGTTTTTGTTCAGTACATTTCCTACGGCATGCAAGATAGACATGGCATCTGTATCAAGATAAAACAGACATTCTACTTCTCTCTGGAGTAAATATGCAAAAATAATTACTATTTTAAATTTTTTTAAATTTATTTTATTATATATTGTTATTTTATTATAATTTTTAATATTGTAAAATAATAATACAACTTTTGAACGGTAATAAAACTACCATTCAAAAGTTTTTTTTGAGAAATTAATACTTTTATTCAGCAAGGATGCATTAAATTGCTCAAAAGTGACAGTAAGAGTTATCTTTATATTGTTACAGAAAGTTTCTATTTCAAATAAATGCTGTTCTTTTGAACTTTTTGTTCATCAAAGAATCCTGATAAATGATCATAGTTTACACAAAATTATTAAGCAGCACAACTGTTTTTATCATTGATAATATAAGAAATGTTTCTTGAGCAGCATATTAGAATGATTTCTGAAGGATCATGGGATACTCAAAACTGGAGAAATGGCTGCTAAAAACTCAGCTTTGCCATTACTAAATTACATTTTAAAATATATTAAAATAGAAAACTTTTTTTTTTTAAATTAAATTATATTTCACAGTAGTTCTGTTTTTGTATTTTTGATCAAATAAATGCAGTCTTGGTGAGCATAAAAGCTCTTGAATGGTCATATGTGTATAAAGAAAAAGACTTTTTTTTTTTTTACATATAATTGTTAATTATTATTTAATTAAAAAAATGAAAGACAGACAGAAAGAAAGAAAGAAAGAAGAAAAGAAAAGAAAAGAAAAGAAAAGAAAAGAAAAGAAAAGAAAAAGTCTATATATGTTTTCAAATCCACAAACATACAAAGAGGTTTGGAATGATGTGATGGTGAGTAAATAATGACAGAAGTTTTATTTTTGGCCAAACTCGTTTAATAGCACGGGAAAGGTCAGCCATCCTTAAAAAGATTTTATTTTAGTCTACCACATCTCTTCCGTTACTTACAGCTATACCTTCCTAAGCATGCCTGGGCTGGACTGAACCCTGGTGTCACCTCTTTTCCATCATCTATCCTCTCAGTGTCCAAACTAAACCCCAAAACATTCTCTTTATGAGATCCTTCGGCACGGACCTGGAGGTAATGAATGGTGCTGTCTGTGGACTTTGAATCAAGTCTGAATCCCTGTTGTGAATTGTTTGTGTCTGACCTCAGGTTATTTGTGACAGAGCTTCAGACCATGTACAGGAGAAACCAGAGAGGAAAGGTTGTCATTCTCCCCAGTGGCCGCAGCCTTAATTGGGATGACAGTTAGTGTCGGCCCCTGTGTGTTGGATGGAAAGCTTCAGGCATGAGTGAACAGGTGAGTGAGTTTAATCTCAGCTTGGAGCCTGGAGAAATTCCACCTCACTATTTTGAGAGATGATTGGCACTTTAATGTGGTCCTAAGCATGGATTTGGAATGGTTCTAATTTTTTTTTTTTTTTTCAGTTCAAAAAAGCATCAATTGTGTTTTTAGCTTTATCTTTCGATGTCCCACTCTGAATGAAATGTTTGTTTTCGAGATGCCAGTCTTC
>NW_015629109.1:31933-54761 GCF_001515625.1 Sinocyclocheilus rhinocerous
AAGAAAAGAAAAGAAAAGAAAAGAAAAGAAAAGAAAAGAAAAGAAAAGAAAAGAAAAGAAAAGAAAAGAAAAAGTCTATATATGTTTTCAAATCCACAAACATACAAAGAGGTTTGGAATGATGTGATGGTGAGTAAATAATGACAGAAGTTTTATTTTTGGCCAAACTCGTTTAATAGCACGGGAAAGGTCAGCCATCCTTAAAAAGATTTTATTTTAGTCTACCACATCTCTTCCGTTACTTACAGCTATACCTTCCTAAGCATGCCTGGGCTGGACTGAACCCTGGTGTCACCTCTTTTCCATCATCTATCCTCTCAGTGTCCAAACTAAACCCCAAAACATTCTCTTTATGAGATCCTTCGGCACGGACCTGGAGGTAATGAATGGTGCTGTCTGTGGACTTTGAATCAAGTCTGAATCCCTGTTGTGAATTGTTTGTGTCTGACCTCAGGTTATTTGTGACAGAGCTTCAGACCATGTACAGGAGAAACCAGAGAGGAAAGGTTGTCATTCTCCCCAGTGGCCGCAGCCTTAATTGGGATGACAGTTAGTGTCGGCCCCTGTGTGTTGGATGGAAAGCTTCAGGCATGAGTGAACAGGTGAGTGAGTTTAATCTCAGCTTGGAGCCTGGAGAAATTCCACCTCACTATTTTGAGAGATGATTGGCACTTTAATGTGGTCCTAAGCATGGATTTGGAATGGTTCTAATTTTTTTTTTTTTTTTCAGTTCAAAAAAGCATCAATTGTGTTTTTAGCTTTATCTTTCGATGTCCCACTCTGAATGAAATGTTTGTTTTCGAGATGCCAGTCTTCCACGGATAGAAATTCTACCTATTAGCTATAGAGGATTCAGGATTTTCATTATAGATAGACCTTTTTCTGTTTCTTTTTACATACAAAAGTCAAAGCATATCTAACATATAGTGACAGGAATGCAGTTAGAAAAAAGAAGAGAGATTGGGTACAAAAAAAAATATGATTGCATACAGAGAGAAGCAGTTATTCTCGAGAGATGAGACTGTAAGCTGCCTTACTGCCTACTGGTCAGAAATGCCTTCTAAGCAAATAGTGTTCCATGTTAAAAGCTTTGATGTTAGCATGTTGCTAAGATAACTATCAGCATGCCAGACACAAAGTGTTCGAAATAAATAGTCCAGTTTTAATAAGATTAACTATTATTATAGATAGTCTTTTGTACATGTATTTGTATTCTGGTATTGCTCTCTTTTAAAAACGATATGTGCCGTTTTGTGATGCTGTTTTAAAATTTGTCCAATAGATGGTATACTTGGAGAAATTTAACATTACATCATTTGCTCACCAATGGATCCTCTGCAGTGAATGGGTGCCGTCAGAATGTAAGTCCAAACAGCTGATGAGAAACATCACTATCCACAACATGACTACAGCCCATCAATTATCATATTTAGTTAAAATGCCTTGATGATAGATTTGTTTCACTTCAGAAGACATTAACTGATGGACTGTGGATTACTTGTGGATTATTGTGATGTTTTTTTTATCAGTTTTCTTTCTGACGGCACCCATTCACTGCAGAGGATCCATTGGTCCGCAAATGTGATGCCACATTTCTCCAAATCTGTTCCGAGGAAGAAACAAACTCATGTACATCTTGGATGGCCTGAGGGTGAGTACATTTCCATCAAATTTTCATCTTTGGTGAATTATTCTTTTAAAATGCTGCCTATGTGTGCGGCTCACTAGTTTTTGGAACAGAGCTTCTCTGTAAAGAAACGCACCAAGGGATTCTTGCATAGATCTGGGAAATCATTTGAGTTACGCCTTCAAAATTTACTTTCCAAGCAATTAACATGTATGTTTAATATTGGCACTATATGCAAATTCTCTTTGCACTCCAAGCTCATTTGTGTCTCCTTTCGACAGCAGTAGCGTTTCTCCTGTGATTTTAATTAACAGGATCTGATCTATAATCAATCTCAGCCCTCATAGTATGGCGTGGATGAGAGAAGATCACCAATGACATCAGACTAATTGGCTGGATATTTAAAAAAACTAAATAGTGATATGTTTCCACCATGTTTGACTGATTAGCATCAGAGCTCTTGAATTTTAATGCTGTGACTCTGAAACCGTGAAGCTCTGTGCTGTATAAATCTCTGATAGGATGCCGGCTCATGTATGATGCGGTATGTGATAAATAGACGGCTTGCACACAGTTGAGCAGCTCACAGTATTTAATACGCTTCTAATGAATCCCATATATCTTTAGCAGGGCTCTCAGACACACCTCTGCTTGTGTCTTACAACGGGAGTCTCTGCCTGCTTGCGTTGTTCATGTTTGCATTGCATCCCATAAATTAAGATCCATTTTTCATAATTAGGGTTGTTCTAATGATTATTAATAGCTGCTTGTGGAGAAGCAGGTTTCGAAGACAAACTTCTATCATGTTAATTAACAATCAGGTAAAAATTAGCTCTATTAGACTGAGATACAGAGTATATATATGGAAAATTAATATTTGCCATGCCCATGCACCCAATATAAGATAATTTAGTAGTTCTCTAGATAACACGTTTAATTTGAAAGAAATTTTTTTTAAAAATTAAAATCAAAAATTACATTAAAATCAAAAATTAAATTAAATTAAATTAAATTAAATTAAAATGTATTTATTTATTTATTTTTTTGTGACAAAAAATATATTAGTTCATTTCTGATCTCCAAAAACTTGGCTGATATGGAAAGAATGTATTTCAGAATTAAGACAAAATGACTGCTTCTAAGAAGATGAAGAAGACAAAGACTAGAATGTAATATATATATTTAAGAAATTGCTCAGTCATAGAAATGACTTTTTTCCTTCTGGTGAGAAGTTACTCACCAGTTTTCATTTAGTATGCCTAATGTCTCTCTCTCTCTCTCTAGATAAAACATTACAAATATTTAATTGAATTTAATTTAATTATGTTTTTTTTTTTTAATTTAATTTAAGTGCTTATTAGACGTATTCGTGGCAGGTGTGGTAAAAAAGAAAGAAAGAAAGAAATTTGACCCTGTTTACATTTGCATACAGAGTTGTATATACACTCTCTCTAATTGGCTCGGTTTGCTGTGTTTGGACAATCATGTCCAATCAGAAACAGCGCTTTGTTCATCGGTGAGCACAATACCAGCTCTCACAGCTTATTTCCTCCATGTCCATTTACATTCAGATGAAGTGAGTGCTCAAGATTGGTTGTTTGTAGATGAGGCCAAGATGCAGGATCAGATTATTTCAGTGGCTGCTTTATTGCTTGATCCAGACGACTAAAACTGAAATCTTTAGCAGAGCTCGTGGAGGAGGAAAGCAGCCTCATGGACACACAAAGGTTTTGTTATCGCTTTAATCATTGGAACGGTGTCAGCCATGTTGAAGTCTCTCAGCACCAACTGCTGTGATGACTGATTTACCGTCTTAAATGAATCCCACTGAAATCAGATTTGTTTTCACGCATCGATTCCTCTTTTGGAATCGGTGAACAGATTTGTGTATTACTTTCAGATTAGTGGCCGATCAGTGACCGATGCATAATATTTTATCTTTGGTCCGTCCAGATACTGAATATTTGGTTACATTCTTGCTCCAAAGTACAGTACAAACTGTCTCACGAGCACAAAGAAACATTCGTATCATTCCAGGAACTCGCATGAGGACTGCTGCAGCATAACCGATGGGCTGTCATGGTTTCAAGCCAAATCCCTTAAGCTCCTCTTGAGATGTTAGAGGTTCTTTAAAAAGACTCGTCTCCAGCACAGTTAAAGGCACTGTGCTACAATTACTCAAGGTCTACTCCGAGGACACTCCTGGGATATTTTTTGATAGTGGCTGCATTTAGTTAGTTAAACAGATGCTATTGGAGATCAACTTGAATTGCGGTTTGATTTTTTTTTTTCCTCTTTCTCTTTTTTGTTCGTTCACCTTGCTTGTTAAAGCTTACAATGAAAACAAGATCAATAGATTTGGGTTTTTGAACGAGTCCTTGTTGTTTCCACCGCACAAATCAAATTTTCTAATCAATTTTGCAAAAGAGCAACAGCAGATTGTGTACGTATGCTCGGGTCTGTAAGTGCATTTATTCTGTTTTATCTCAGCGCAAATTCATCTGTTTCATCTGAGTCAGAGCGTCGTACCTTGTAGTACATTGTGCACATCAACATGTTTTTCTGATGTCCAAAAATTGGGATGATATAGAAGCGATATTGGATTTCTGAATAAAAGGCAGTACACCTGCTTATATAAGATAGTAAATTGAATTGTAATGAAAGTTTTAAGCATCAAAACTTACAGACTAAAACTAGTTTATTCAGCCATTATAGAAATTGCTCAATTATTTCTTCTTTTTTATCCACATGCTCCCCAAAGCTGCAGTTATTTTATTTTATTTTATTTTATTTGTGAAACATTATTACATTTTAAAATACATTTATTTTAAAATGTAATTTATTCCTTTGATGGAATAAACTCCATTACTCCAGTCTTCAGTGTCACATGATCTTTCAGAAATTATTCTAATATGCTGATTTGGTGCTCAAGGAACATTTCTTATTATTATCATTAGTGCTGCTTGTGGAAATGGTGACTTTTTTTTTTGAGGGTTCTGATGAATAGACAGTTTAGAAGAACAGCATTTATTTGAAATATAAATACTATAAATCTTTTATAACATTATGAATGTCTTAACTGTCACTTTTGATCAATTTAATGTGTTCTTGCTGAATAATAATAAAAAAAAAATCTTACTGACCTCAGATTTTTGAACATTTAATTATTTTTGAGTTTAATTAGCCTGTTTTTATACTGATGGATTGCTTGTTATAAAAGTAGTTACAGAGTTAGATACAATTATTAATTTTTCACAGTTACTGGATTCTAGCATCATGATAGTGCACATTCTCAGATGATATGCAGCTTCAATGCATTGTGCAGCATCATTTACACAAAACCAAAGTCTAAAACCCAAATGTACCTAAAACTTTGCATTATTCCTTTGCTACTTTCAGCACTTGCATTTTCTTCTGGAAATGCAAATGTAGTTTTTTCAGATCAAAGCTGTCTTAGCCAATAGTTTAATTTAGGGTCAACTTCCTCTTTCTATCTCTCCCTGACACTCATCCCCTTTTGATAACATTCAGCAAAGAAATATTTCTATCTTATAAAGGTGCCTGCTCTGAAGTCAAGTCAGCACTGCACAACAAAGACCACAACAGCTTCCCTTTGGCTGCAGATTGAGAACACCAGGCCTCTCAAAGCTGGATAATCCAAACCGATAGCCTCAGATTCCCTTTATCTGCTCAACCTTAATACTGCTGTGAATAAGAGGCCAGACACACTATGACCTAATGGAGAGGACAGACTCTGACACGTGACGCCAACTATGCTTTACCACCTTCAAGTGGTACCATCATCCTCCGCTTGCTATCTCACTTTCAGTTTTGACTTCCTTTTCCACAGCGCTTTCCTCACTGTAATCATGCATTAATTGAAAGCTTGTTGATATGTGCATCAGGAAATGCCTTCTTTGGTGTCTGATGCGGATATACAGTAATAGTTCCCTGCAGCTCCTCAAGAGATGGAAATGACTCCAGCACATTCTGCCCATTTCCGAATGGCCATGTTTTACAGCCCACTTTCACGCTAATGGCAAAGATAAGGCCTTCCCCCCCCGAACAATCATCACAGCTTCTAGCTCTATCAGCGATCCAGTTGTGTAATATACTCCTCCTGTGAAGAGATGACCCTCCCTGTGGGCCAGCAGATCAAAGCCTCTTCAGCCCTGATGGCATAATTGGAGAAAAATAGACGTGGAGGTAACGGAGCAAAGCTTTGACATTGGTAGGTTCCATTAGCAAAATCAAATCTCATGTGCACTGCTAGCACATATCACTGAAAGATCACTTGTTTGGCTTTTTTTTACTTCACAATGTATATGATTATGTGATATTACTCTCTAGGTGTCATGTCTAAGTCTGGAATTAGAGCTACAGCAGATGGGCTGAATAAAAAGCGGATTATGAAATATCTCTCGGCTGTCATGATAAAAGCATGATTCAAGTCATTTTAATGAACAATAAACAAACAAAAAACTCTGAACTGTTGATAATGAATTTTAAAAATCCTGTAAATCCTCGCCATATGATTATTGTATATTATGCAATTATTCCATATGTAGTACATAGATGTAACGTGCATTTTTTGTAATGCCTACAAAAATGCTGAAATTTATAGACGTAAATCAGCCATTTTGCTTCATGCTGCATTATCCATGAATGTAAAAAAATGGGGTTTACTTATGCCCAAGGTGCTTTAAATGACTCCTGTTGAATATTTTAAATGTTATGTGTATGTGTGTGTGTGTGTGTTAATGCATCTGTGAAAAGGAAAACAAGTCTAAACAGCAATGTTATGAAATATTAGTACAATTTAAATAGCTGTTTTCTATTTTAATATATTTTAAAATGTAATTTATTCCTGTGATGGCAAAGCTGAATTTTCAGTGGTCTTCTGTGTCACATGATCCTAAATTCACAGACATCCTCACAGATATTAATTGTAAATGAAACAGCATGTGGAAAACTAATACCATTCGAATAGTACTTTAAATTTCCCTGCACCATTTTATTGAGCAAATAAATGATTTATTTGCTTGACTTTAAAGTGGTGATTCATTAGCCACAGGAAGGCTTAAAGCACACAAGCTGTGTTGATGTGTTAATGCATCTGTGAAAAGGAAAACAAGTCTGCTGTGTTATGCAGAAGCATTTTAATTAGGCAAAACTGTTTTAACGTAATGTTGCAGATAATTCAGCAAATACAGTTATCTATTTATTAGAATATTGTTAATGTTATTCACTTAAAAGTTGTTAATGTTCTGTTATTGTTAATAAATTATTTGCATTGGCTGTCAATTATACTGTAATTTTTAATGGCTATAATTACTAATTTATCTTTAGTCTTTATCCATATTAGTCTTTGTATTGATGATACTAGCTTATATACTGTATATATTCTACTTAGTAAATAGATCCTTATGATTAAAATATTTAAAATCTGATAGTTTATTTTCATTACATTATTATATACCTTTTTTGTTGTCGTTTTGTTTTGTTAAAATGATCGACAGCCCTTTTTTTTACCTAATGTTTTTTACAGCATGAAATACACCTGTATTTTCCCCTCTGTCTGCTGCAAACAGTTGTTATAGATAAGTCACATGTACTGCTCTAATTTGGCTCAAACAGATGAATGAGAATGCTAGCATATAGCTTTCTCTAGGTACATTAGACCTCCTTGGTATGTATGGCCCAGATTGCCCCTTTTGCTCTGGAAACTCCTGCCAGAGAAAATCCGAGCAGTGTGCCCAGAGACTGATGTCTTAAAACTTTCCTATTTCAGAGTCTTCTCAGCTCAGTGGAGCATTTGGAGTTCATTTTGTTTCTCAAAGTAATGCGAGATGCGCGGTAACGTGAAGCATTAGCACGGGAGCCATTAGCAAGAATGAAGAGATGCTCTTACACATTAACACTAGTCAAAGTGTTTAGCATTTAGCGCTTTTATTAGCTTTTAGTGAAGAAACACACACCTGCGTACACGTACACACATACAATGAAGGGGATTACGAGGCACAGCTCGAATAAAGAAGAGAATGAAAGCAATATTCATAATCAAATCACCCTCCCATGGCTGAAGAGAGGGCGCTTTTTCTAATTCTTTGATTTAATAATAAAAATGCTGGGAAAGATTTGACTCTCTGTGTGATCCCATTGGCTCCCTGCTCTGGGTGCAAAAGGTTTATTGCTTGGTTGCTTGAGGCAGTTAGAGCCATTTTGAAATAATAACACTGTATGCCAGTATGGATCATAAGCAGCCCTTCTGATTGGCTTATTATTTAATCAGCTGGTCTAGCAAGCACTCAGGCAGATAGTTGCTTGTTACTATACATTACCATAAAGACCTGGAGGATTTACAGCAGAAAGGAGGGAGTATGTGTGAGTCATGTTTCAGGACCAAATGTCCCTTCAAGGACAGTAAGACCTTTTGGGGACTATTGGCTGAAAAATGACTTAATAAACATGCTAAATAATGTCTTAATGACACTGAAAATGTTTTGTGTGACGGTTAGGTTTAGGGGTAGGGTTATGGTGATTAAAATAATAATTTCTCTCATTATTGTGCGTGTACTGGTGAACTGATAAACTAGCTCTAGACCTGTGCTGTTATCACTGCGCTGTGTGACCATGCAGTTCATCCCATTAGCTTTCTCTGGATAAGAACTTTGGAATTTTCAGCTATTAAAGTTATTAAGAAGAAAGAAGTTAGCTTTTGGTTTTTTATGGCTTTTGTGTTGGAACAAAATTATTCAATTTAAGTCCTTTTTGGACATTACTGTTTTCCCAGAGGAGATCAGGATATCAGTTTGTATTCCTATGCAGCACTTTTTATTCAAATGGTAATCATTTAGTCAGTCACTTCTGCAACACATCGGCAAGTATGGATAGCTATAATGCTAGCTATAATGCTAGATAGATAGATAGATAGATAGATAGATAGACAGACAGACAGACAGACAGACAGACAGATCTAAACAGCAATGTTATGAAATATTAGTACAATTTAAATAGCTGTTTTCTATTTTAATATATTTTAAAATGTAATTTATTCATTCGATGGCAAAGCTGAATTTTCAGTGGTCTTCTGTGTCACATGATCCTAAATTCACAGACATCCTCACAGATATTAATTGTAAATGAAACAGCATGTGGAAAACTAATACCATTCGAATAGTACTTTAAATTTCCCTGCACCATTTTATTGAGCAAATAAATGATTTATTTGCTTGACTTTAAAGTGGTGATTCATTAGCCACAGGAAGGCTTAAAGCACACAAGCTGTGTTGATGTGTGTTTGTTGTTAGTGATTAACAGAATCTCCTCTAAAAGCATCTAATCGGTGATTTCTGCTGGTGGTGGGAGTGATTAACGTGGACAGAGGTTTTTAGGCTTCTCAGAAGCTCAGGCAGGGATCAAACCCACCGCTGATAACTGATATATCCAATCAAATCTCTCCATCTGGGTTTCAGCTACAGATTTGCAAGTGTTGATGGTTGAACCGGCCAGTCACTTATCAGACCTTTAATTACTCTGTCCCACTGATAATGAGCTTCTCGTTTGCAGCTCGGATGGAGGGAAAATGATGTCTCAGCACCTGGCACGGATGCTGAATGTCAGAGTAGGCAAGGTTTTTTTTGGCAGGTGAGGCCAAGAGAGTTGTGGATGTGCTGAGACGGTGTCTGTCCGTAATTACCTAAATGATGTACAGTATATTAATAAATGGCTGTTTCAGTGGTTCATAGAGAAGCGTGTGATTTTGGATGGATTATAATCCACAATCAAAACCATTTATGATGTTTTGTCAGCAGCAAAACAATATGACAGATGCTGAATTGATTGTTTTTTCCACATGATATCCCATCCACTAATTCAGAAGTTTTCTGATATGCATTTGTGTGTGTTCACCCCTCATTAATTCTCTTCATTTCAAGAAGACTGAGAGAAAATCACTGGAATCATAGACACAGTCCCAGGATAGACTCCAGCATCTCTCCTGCTCTCTCTCTCTCTCTTTCTATTGTGTTCAAACCCACCAGCCGTGCAGATTACACAAAGACCAGAACTAACACCAGAACCTGTGACATTGGCTTCTGTAAGTGGCGCACCGTCAGCATTATGGACACAAATGTATTCCATTTTAGACTGACATTAGCATTCCCACTGTGTGTCTGGAATGGGAGATTAATCCCCAGGTAATCTGCCAGAGAAATGGATAAAACAGTTTTCAGCACAGGGAGATGTGCAGAGGCGCCAGCTCTATTGTTGTGCCTGGTGTCCAATATTTGGTGGTTTTAATGCAGTGGGGATTTTGCATGGCCTGGGACTTTTACAAAGGCCACAGGAAGCCATGAGCCGATTCTACTGTAACTTCTCAGAAGCTCAGGCAGGGATCAAACCCACCGCTGATAACTGATATATCCAATCAAATCTCTCCATCTGGGTTTCAGCTACAGATTTGCAAGTGTTGATGGTTGAACCGGCCAGTCACTTATCAGACCTTTAATTACTCTGTCCCACTGATAATGAGCTTCTCGTTTGCAGCTCGGATGGAGGGAAAATGATGTCTCAGCACCTGGCACGGATGCTGAAGGTCAGAATAGGCAAGGTTTTTTTTTTTTTTGGCAGGTGAGGCCTAGAGAGTTGTAGATGTGCTGAGACAGTGTCTGTCCGTAATTACCTAAATTATGTATATTAATAAATAGCTGTTTCAGTGGTTCATAGAGAATTGTGTGGTTTTGGATGGGTTATAATCCAGAATCAAAACCATTATATTTTGTATGCAGCAAAACAAGATGACAGATGCTGATTTTATTGTTGTTTTTTTTTCTCCACATGAGATCCCATCCACTAATTCAGAGGTTTTCTGATATGCATTTGTGTGTGTTCACCTCTCATTAATTCTCTTCATTTCAAGACTGAAAGAAAATCACTGGAATCATAGACACAGTCCCAGCATAGACTCTAGCATCGCTCATGCTCTCTCTCTCTTTCTATTGTGTTGAAACCCACCCGGCCGGGCGGATTACACAAAGACCAGAACTAACACCAGAACCTGTGACATTCGCTTCTGTAAGTGGCGCACCGTCAGCATTATGGACACAAATGTATTCCATCTAAAACTGACATTAGCATTCCCACTGTGTGTCTGGAATGGGAGATTAATCCCCAGATAATCTGCCAGAGAAAAGGGATAAAACAGTTTTCAGGGAAGGGAGATGTGCAGAGGCGCCAGCTCTATTGTTGTGCCTGGTGTCCAATATTTGGTGGTTTTAATGCAGTGGGGATTTTGCATGGCCTGGGACTTTTACAAAGGCCACAGGAAGCCATGAGCCGATTCTACTGTAACAACGAATACCACACTTTATGTTAAGCCAATTGTGTGTCATTGTAAAGAGTTCTTTACACATCTATAGTTAAAAAAAATGCAACTGGACATTCATATAGGGTGACTAGATATCCCAATAGAGTGCATTAGTGCCCACTTTTTCAGCGATGTTGGTTTTGGAAGTATTTTTTTCTGTTAATTTTTCCCATAGGGATTTACAGTATATATATATAAAAAAAAAACTTCTAAAGCCATTAGCTAAAGCAACCAGCTATGAGGTTAATCACAACATTACAAACTTTTATTTAAAGCAAAGAAAGTATTTGCAAATCGGACAAAAACAAGGCAGTACTTAACAGCTTTAGTGAAGGAAGGAAATGCAATCCCATGAAGCATTGTGAATAACAATCAAATGAAAATTGATAGTAAAATAAAAAAAAACATTTAACGTTATTAATTATATCTATAGAATTATTTTAAATTTACAGCAGAATATGCAATAGAAAAGTAAATTTAGAGCGTATAGGGAGACCCGCTCGATTACATCATTCATGGTGCACAGTGGGGGATGACTGGTGGAACTTTCTGCACAGCATCATGGGTAATGTAGTTCTTCACCATGAATTCTACAGTTAAACATGATTTTATTTTTTTTTTTAAATGACCATGTCTATCAACTGAGCTCACAACAGGATTGTCTTTTATGAGTAAAAATCTGTTTCGCAACTTCCAGAACCCGACTGTTTTTACTTCCATAACCTGACTGTTGAACTCTATAAAATATAGACTGTTTTACCTGCCATGTCCTGTGGAGATAATTTTTCTGGTAATTAACTAGATTTTATTATTAGGGGAAAAAGTCCTTAAATTATTACTTCTAATTTGTATCCTGAATTCCACGTTCATCTTAATATTGAAGCCACAGACTCTCTCACATTTTATGACATAGATGAAAGAAAACACAAACACTGCAAAACATTTGAAATAGGCCAATTACCAGTGCTCTTTAGAAAGACATGCATTTTCCTGTCTCAGTCTCATTTGGAATGAGTAAGCGTCCTTCCTGTTCTTTCTTATCAGTGTTTGGAGTGTCTGGTTTACCGAAAACATGAAATTAACATTAATGAAGTCGTACGTGTTATCAGGGGGGTAAAAGTACACCTCTCTGCCTCGCCTTCTGGTGTATCTGTCCGTCTCTCAGCATTTATTTTTATTTTTTTATTATTCAGTTTATTTGAAGTTGGTTGGCCCGCTGCACAACATTTTTCATGTTGCTATCTGTTCTGTTTTTCTTTCTTTCTGTTTTTTTCTTAGGGGAATTGTTCACCCAGAAAATAAAAGTATGTTATTATTTACTCACAGTTATGTTGTTCCAAACTATTTTGCTCTGCACTACCATTCAAAAGTCTGGGGTCTATAAGATTGTGAATGTTTCTGAAATCTCTTAAGCTCATCTGCACTGCATTAGCTTTGTTAAAAAAAATTCAATTTAAAATAGCTGTTTTCTATTTTAATATATTTTGAAATGTAATTTATTCCTGTGAAGGAAAAGCTGAATTTTCAGCAGCCATTTCTCCAGTCTTCAAAGTCACACGATCCTTTACAAATCATTCTAATATGCTAATTTGGTCCTCAAGAAACATTTATTATGATCAAAATTGGAAACAGTTAATTTGTTTGTAGAATTTTTTTTCCTATACACATACACAGTATATAATATTCTAAAATATAACAACGTGAGGGTGAGTGAATAATGCAATTATCATTGTTGGCAGAAGTATGCCTTTAATTTAAAGCTGAATTTTAACAAGCTTAAGATTTTCCCCTTGTCCATTTCTCCTTTCTGCTGCCCAATTGTCTTTCTCTAGTTCTGTCTAAAATGGATTATTTTTTCATCTTAGTCTCTTTCAGGAGGGAATTTACATCAATTAATCCTAATCTAGCTGGAACTGAGAGAGATCAGAATGGTTGGAGGGTAAAACTCTTACAGGTTTGAGTCAGTGCAGCCCACAAAACATCTCCACAGCAAGCATCAGCGACTTAATTAAAATGTTACAGGAACAAGAGGAGTCCTTGAACCTCCATATTGCAGTCCTCTTGTTGCCATGGTGCGTTCAGCGTGCAGAATGATTGTACAGAACATTCCAGAGAGTGAAAAAGAGCTCTAGAAGTCCTTGATTTTTTTTTCCAACTAGAAAGAGAGAAAATACATTGTGTCCATGAGCAGCAGTTAAGGACACACTTATGAACTCATTGTGTACTGTTTTTCACATGTTCTGAAATGCCAGAACCTTCCTGTATTGCATGAACTTGCATGATAAAAGACATCCAGGATTAATTAAAATCTATTTCAATGAGACTCATTCGAAGCTGCTGTAAACAGCTGATCTGCACACCTGCCACAACAGCTGAATTCTATATTAATGTGCCGAGTTACTAAACAGCCTTTAGTGTATTACTGTTACATTTATGCTTAAAATAATAATCGTCAAGGGGTAGGAAAAATAAACTTAAATTTAATATATTTTCTCAATTTTATAAAATTTAGCTTGAAGCGACAAACCTGAAACCATTCTTCATCTATTCCAGCAGAGGTAAAAACAACGATACCTGTGAATCCTAGAGATAACAGCTCATGGTGATATGTCTTGAGTCCCCACTTCGATAGCAGCAACATTCACAAAAGTTCCCGGAGCAAGCAGAAACCCAATGTTCTTCCTATTTCTGTTCTGATAAGAATGAGACGGATTAAAGCCTGTGCAAATCTGAGGGCAAATGCATCTAATCTGCCGCCCATTACACTTCAATGCAACATTGTTGTGGAGCTGAAAACAAATTCTGTAAAGTTAGCCATTTTAAACGTCCGTCCAACAATAAATATATGTGCCACTTCCATTTCATCATGACTTCATGAACAAATAATTTTTAACCAAACACTGTTATAAAGGATGTAGCACTATCTGACCACTTCGGTATTTTCATTGATATGTCAATCTTTCCTATCTCTGAATCCCCCCGATTCAGCCACCTAGTGGACTGCTTTCTAACCAGAAATGCAAGTTTGCATGATTTTTCACTAATAAATGTGCCACCAGTGCAGCATATAGTACAATTGCTAACTTTGAGGCAATTGATGGTAAAACTCTGCAGCACTTTAAAACATCCACCTGCTGTCTTGACACTCCACATCCTTCTTTGAAATGTCTTTAGTTGTCCTGAATCTTATCTGTTGGATAGTAAATGCCTCAGTTCTTTCTGCCATTTTGCAAGGTCTTTGAAAACAAGTTGTTAGGCCTCTCCTTAAAAAGAACAACTTAGATAGCTCAGTAAAAAAAAAAAAAAACCTATAGACCTATCTCAAATCTCCCCTTCATTGGAAAGATAATAGAGAAGGTTGTTTTCAATCAGTTGAGCAAATTCTTAATCTCATGTGATTATTTGTACAACTTCCAATCTGTTTTCTGAACACATCACAGCACAGAGACAGCACTGATTAAGATATTAAATGATATATTAAACTAGATTCTGGCACAATTTCAATGTTGGTATTAATTGATCTCAGTGCTGCATTTGATACTGTTGACCACAATGTATTTAACAGACTGGAAATATGAGTGTGACTCTTTGAGACTGTGCTTAGATGGTTCAGGTCATCCTAAAATTATACGAAACCAAGAAAACTGAGCATATTACACCACTCCATTTATAACTGATTTTAAAGTACTTTTAATTGTATATAAACCCCACAATGGCCTAGGACCAAAATTACCTTGCAGATATTAGTTATTAGACATTTTCCAGAGTAGATTGGTAGATTAGAAACCAAATAAGCCTTTAGATCGCTAGGATCAAGCAAGTGAAAAACAGCAATAGGGATCAATCAATATTATTATTATTATTATTATTTATATGTATTCTTTTGTGTCTTATATTGCTGATGCCACCACCAACTTAGAGGATTTAGGTATACTGTTTTGTATCATGAACGAACATGTTAAAATATGGCAATATCACTGTAACATGCATCTTAATTTTTTAACAGATGCTGTCTTTGTCCACTGTTGTTTGACAAGGCTGAAAGATTGACAGAGACAGACAGACATAAAAATTGAATATTTTGGATGCATAATTTGAATTGAGAGGAAATTGATCTAAATGGTAAACAGATCCAATTGCTTCTGCTCTTTTCTCTTTTTTACTGTTTTTGGCTGTTAGAGTTTGGCAGTGCTTGTTGAGGTTGTTAATTGTAAGTGGGGACCGTATGTTCCCTGGCCTCATCTCATCTCCCTCTTCTTCATTACTGTTACTTCATTTGCCTGACTTTCTGGCCCAATGCTGTAAATTCTTTGGTGTGTTTGTGTATGTGTATCTTTCTCCGAGCAGAGATAGGAGGTATAACCTAGCCGAATCTAGAGGCCCGAGAGAGCACAGCAGAACAGAACAGTGCAGATCGAGTAATGAGATATACATGTTTGTGTCAGTCATTTTGACTGGCGTGTGCAAGAGTACAAAAGAGAAGACAGGAGGGAAATATAGAGAGAACTGTGTGCTATGTTTCTGAGATGAGGTGAAGAGAGGTCATGATTGTTTGATGTTGACCCATTGTTTTTCTGCTCTTGCCATCTTGTCTGTCTTTCTGTTTTGTGTCCGCTTTCAATTATCATCCCTTTGTACTTGAATCCAGAATGTCCAATGCTATTCATGATGTGATGATGTTGTTGATGGCTTCTGTAGCTGAACACAAGATCACAACTTCCTGGTCTGCATGCATGACTCATCAGTGCACATTTTTCCATTCTTTTTCTCTTCATCTTTGACTTTATAATACCACAATTACAATTTTTTTTTCAGAATAGAAAAGAGTTTTAAAATACATACAATACCGTTCGAAAAGTATGGGTCAGCAAATTATTTTAAGAAATGTATACTTTCTACACATCAAAATCAGTTTGAACAAAAATATAAAGCAGCACAACTGTTTTCGACTGTGAATATAATAAGAAATGCTTCTTGAGCACCAAATCAACATATTAGAATGATTCCTGAAGACTGACATTTTAAAATGTATTAAAATCGAAAAGTTATTTTAATTTGCAATTATATTTCATAATATCACTGTTTTACTGTGTTTTTTAAACAAATGCAGCCCTGGTGAGGATAAGAGACTTCTTTCAAAAACAGTTACCAATCCCAAACTTTTGAACAGTAGTGTAGCTGCCTTTATACTATAGGAGGGGGTAATTTGCAAGGGGATCATCATGTTTGAGGGTACTTGGCATCAAAAAGTGTGAAAAACTATTTTAGGCTACTCTTGTAGATTCCTTTCTAAAGGCTTGCCAATTGATCACATAGTAATGTTATGCCAGTTGACATTAAATGTAATTCAAGTTATGGCAAAAATAGCATATCAAGACACATTTGCATTACCACTAAGATGCTTTCAATAGCTAATGTGACATTTAGGTGTGATGGGTTGAGAATGTCTTTTCATATTTACTGTTTTCAACTATTTGGTTAGATCATTACTAGTTCCACAGTAACTAGTATTGGACGTCCAGTTGCACTAAGGTACAGCCACATTTACCTGTGTATGAGTGAAATTCCACAGTCCTCTCAATAGGAATCCATATGATCAGGACACATGAGGAAATTCATATGCAGGTTTCACATCAGATTCAAGTTTGTTGAACTTTTAACACACACATTTGCCATGTTTACCAAAATAGAGCTGCTTGGTTTAGAAATGACCTCTGAGATAGCAGTGCTTCAATGCTCACTACACTATTGACAATGGACAATAGAATCAGAATCAGAATCAGAAAGAGCTTTATTGCCAAGCATGTTTACACATTCAAGGAATTTGTTATAGTGTCACAAGCTTCCAGTACATGGAGACAACAACAACAACACACAGATAATAAAAATAAGATGTGAATAAAATACACATGCATAAATATAAACCACAAAAAAAAGAATAAATTGTATGTACAGGTGTGCTATAGATAGAATAGGAATAGAATAAAATAAAATAAAGTTGTAGGGATGTACTAGGAATGAAGACCTGTGAGAAGATAGGGGCCAGCTGGGTCAGCGCAAGTTTTCAGACAGGCTGGTGTCACACCGTCTGGGCCTGGTGCTTTTATGTCTTCACAGAAACTGATATATGATGTTACAGATTCCGTGAGCTCGTCCAGATCGTTGGTGGCAGCTTCAAAAACACTCCAATCAGTGCAGTCGAAACAGGCTTGTAATGCCTGCTCTGTTTCGTTGGTCCATCTCTTTACAGACTTTACTACAGGTTTAGCAGATTTAAGTTTATGCCTGTAAGTCAGTATAAGATGAACCAGCCAGTGGTCAGAGAGTCCTACAGCTGCTCTGGGGGCCGAGCGATATGCATCCTTTATTGTGGAGTAACAATGGTCCAGTATATTACTGTCTCTGACAGATTCCGTGAGCTCGTCCAGGTCATTGGTGGCAGCTTCAAAAACACTCCAATCAGTGCTGTCGAAACAGGCTTGTAATGCCCGCTCTGTTTCGTTGGTCCATCTCTTTACAGACTTTACTACAGGTTTAGCAGATTTAAGCCTGTCATTGATGTAAAAGCATGTCCCGCCGCCGCGCGATTTCCCCATTGATTCCGCGGTCTGCTCTAAACAGCTGAAAGCCGGGCAGCTGTTGCGTGCTGTCCGGAATGGCGTCATTCAGCCAGGTTTCCGTGAAACACAGAGCAGCAGAGTGTGAAAAATCCTTATTTGTCCGGGAGAGCAGAAGAAATTTGTCCTTTTTGTTGGGTAGAGAGCGGAGATTCGCCAGATGGATGCTAGGCAGCGCCATTCTGAATCCGCGCTTCCATCCTGACGAGTGCGCCGGCTCGCTTCCCCCGTCTGCGTGTCCTGAAGCGCTTGATCAGCGCCGCTGCTCCGCCAACTACAACGTTCAGACCTACTTTGTCTGCAAAATTTGGCCTAAGATTTGCTAATGTGACTGTGTCTTCACAGAGAACCTGAGGAGAATTCAGAATGTAGTACTGAAAACTGCTATCTTGCTGATAGGAATACTTTTGTGTTTTTGGAAAACCTCTCAAATGAGCAATCACAGACAATGTATGATACTTTTATTATTTTTGTACAACTTCAAAACTATATCAAAAAGTTGTTAATCGTCAACATTTTCTTTGGCTTCTAAAAACTCTTTGAAGATGTTCTCTTGTCATTTTGGAGAATCAGAATTTGGTTGCTAATGCACGAACCAAGTCTCCTGTACGAGATTTGTGGAAGCTTCAGGTACACGTACATTGATTTAATTATCATAAACAGGGACCGGGGTGAGAAGTAACTAATCTTAGTCAGGTTGATGAATGGTGTTATTGTACACCAGGCAGAAATTAGCTAGAAAGTGTGTGTGTTTGTGTGTGTAATCACTCTTTGTATTGTATTTGGAGAGGGACTTCTCCATCCTTCAGCAATGTGTGTGTGTGTGTGTGTGTGTGTGTTGTGCTGTATTCCGAAACATGGCATGCATCATCATTACACTGAGTAATAATTGAACCCTCCTGAGCGCGTGAGCCCCGCATGTGCCTCCACACAGCGTAGATGCAACGGTAGGCCATTATTTGTATCTAAATTAGTGTAGCGTGTCATCAATGAGTGTATGTGTTTGGCAGATATTGAGGAGCATTATTTTTGTGTAGATGAGTGTGGGGACATTTGCATGTGCCTTTGTTAGTGCAGAGCCGATGCCATTATTTAAGAATGCATGTGCAGCTTTTGATATGTGATGCAAAGTGCTCCTTTTTTCAATGTATTTAGCTCGTAGTGTTTCCTCAAACAGGTAATAAAATGCTTTACAATGCAATAAACTTCCATACCGCGGCTCTGCACACACAAATAATCTCGAAACAGCATTATGTTGTATGGTGACTGGTTCAAAGAACGTTTAAGTGACAATTAAACACCTGTGTTGGCACGGAAATGCTCATTTCGACCCAACTGCATTAGGTCTCTTTTGTTTGCTGCTTATAATTTCAGTGCCATAGCCTTGAGACAACAAATAACAAAATCGTGCCCGTCGTCGGTAAATGAAGTCATCGGTTTGTGCGTTTTTGTCAAACAGCACATATTCGCATTTAGCACTGAAGTATTGATTTCAGCAGGAAATTTATAAATCAATTGCTTAATTTTGTACTTAATTTGTGCATTGGATTTGCAGCATTTGATTAAGTTGTACTGCGCCCTATTAAGGGAGTAAATTGTAATGAGTTATTTTGCCGTGGGCCACTGCTGCTAATGAGATGACACAGTCATCATTCCCCTCTGACCGGCATCTTCTCATAGAGCATGCATCACAGACAGTCATTTTTATGATTGTGGACAAAGGTCTTTCCAATGTAATTCTTCAAAATGAGTGGATTTTTGCTAATATGCCAAGGATTACACACTCTCTGGCTCTCAAATATTAACTTGCGGTTTCTGAAAGGTCTGTGGCTTTTTAATCAACCTTTAGCTAAAATATTATACAAAGTTCCGATTGAAGTTAATGGTTTTTTTCTCCTATATTTGCCTGGATAATGAGTATTTTATAATAATAAAACCACTATGTTATTCCTCTAAAGGCTTGAGGGACAAGATGTGGCATTAAGCTCAAACTCTGATTACAATCGTACACTCATACTTGTTGTTATGAGTAATGCCACTTATGTAATGTGTATTTACAGTATGTCAGTTAATCATGTGTTAATGAGCTGGGGGTGGACCCCAACTGACGGACCAGCGGGGTGCGCTACCATCCCACAAGCACGTAATCGATGCCGCTAAAGGCCTTAAGGGTAAAAGAACTCCTCGACGTGAAGATCAAGCCCTGTGTGAGTAATTAATAAGACGTTCCTGAGGAAAAACACTTAAGGCTGTGAAGAGTGCTTAAAAACCTGTGCATTCTTTTTACATGCTCTTATGATGGCCTGCAGTTTCGTCTTGACATCTAACCATCTCTCGCTGATGCATAAAGCATGAGCGAACGCCGGTTTTGATGGAGGTGGAAAAGGCCAGTTAATTATTTCCATATCAAAGTTGAACCCGAAGCTCTCTGGCCCTCAAGTGTTTTCACGGTGCTCTCTTCTCCTCTTATCGTTCTCATTCACACACCTGTGGAGGGTCTGGCTGCCACTCTGGGGGGAGACAGAGTGAGAATGATCAGAGAAGATAACCTTTAAATCCAGCCAAGCAGAGGAGGAACGTTTCCCCGGAATCCAGCCAGAGACCGGCGGCCGTTGGCAGGCTGCCGTGCTATGGTGATGCCCGAGCTCTGCTTAGGCCGAGCAATGGTCTACAGGCAAAGTCTGCAGACCTGAGTGGAGCAGCATTCACTCTGCAGAGCTCGTGCTGTGGGTTGTATGAGGATGCTGGTGAAAAATCGAAACCATCAAGTGGTATTATGGCCATTAGTGGTACTGCAACAATAAACATCCGCGAACAGCAGTTAAGAGCACAATAGCAATAAATAAAGCTGAATTGGACTCCTGAGGTAAATTCTGCGGTTTAGCATATTTAGCAAGTGACTATATTTCAGTGGGTTATATTTGCAATCTCTGAACTAAACCGTTTTATGGAGTCATAGGCATGCGGAGTTGCGAGTTTGTTCTGAAATGGACTTTCATGGCCTGTGTGGCATTATTCTAAACAGATAATAAACTTGTGTAAAATGGCCCAAATGCTGGCACCCTTGAAAGGAACTTGAATAAATATTCATATAATATTCGTTGTTTTATTTACGAGGAACTTATTATCTTACATGTTTATCTGTGAAAGATAAAACATCTTTGGATCTTTTTTAAATATGTAAGCTACATCACAGCTCCATTTCTGGCTTGAAAGACTGACCACAGGTCTGGTCACCAGCATATGTTGTGTTCTGCATGCTGGTCTGCTGATTTTTAGTGATTGTGATCATTTCAAATTACATAAAGATGATTAAAGATTCAATTTTAGCACAGTCGGTCTGTCAGATGGAGCTTTGGTATGTTCAGACGTTGTGTGGGATTCAGAGGTGATGTACGTGAGAAATTTAAAGGGGTCAAATGATTGTATTCATAATGGATCAAGTGATTTAAATTTTTCCTTTCTCTTTGGAGTGTTGCAAGCTCTTGGTGCATAAAGAAGATCTGTAAAGTTGCAAAGACTAAAGTCTCAAATCCGACTCACAGACTAAGTAAGTTTTCATTTAAAGAATTTGCCACTGATGATTCAAATGCGAGTTTTGGGCAGTGTAGAGTAGCGCTTGTTGTTTGTCATTTCTCCAATCACAAATGCAGACATGGTTTTATGTTTACGCGGCGCGATGCAACGCAGTGTGTCAAAAGACAGTATAAGTCATTATAATCCATAATTATGTCCCCACTGGATGCAACAAATGCCTCGTTTGTAATGGGTTTTATTGTTTTTGTCTTGTCGCGCCGGGACACAGGGCATCACAGTATGGTAAGGGGCGTAACATTTCCGTCACACGCTTGAGGTATCCGGCCAATCACAAAGCACTGGATAGCTGGCCAATCAGAGCACAGCTCGCTTTTTAGAGCGATGAGCTTTGTAAAAATCGACGCGTTTCAGAAAGGCGGGGCATAGAGGAGAAACAATAATGTACAGTATGTGGAAAATAATGTTTTTTTTTTAAACCTTAAACCGCATAAACACATTTCATTACACCAAATACACAAAATAATGTTCTTTTTAGCAACATCATATGACCCCTTTAATGTCACTCACCGATGGCTCTGCTGTGGCTTTGAGCAGCCTTTAGAGCAGTAAAATATGGAAAATAGAGAAATTACAGAAGATAACTACACAATAGTTAATGAATAATCATATTAATTTATAATATATAATTGTTGATTATACTGTATGTTGTTATATATTACCAAATTAGTACTTGTATTCAGAAAGGATCCATTAAATCAATCGAAAGTGACAGTAAGGATACTTATAATGTTGCAAAAGAATTTTTTTTTTAAATGATGTTCTTTTTAACTTTTTTCTTTATTCATCAAATATCTTGGAAAAAAATGAAATATTAAGTAGCACTGCACAACACTAAATTAACATATGAGAATGATTTCTGAAGGATCATGTGACACTGAAGACTGAAGTTGCTGCTGAAAAATCAGCTTTGCGATCACAAGAATACATATACTGATCTAATACTGATCAAATAAATGCCTTCAGTTAAAATGAAAAAAATTATATTCTCCAAACATATTTAATTGCGTTCAGTCAGCCTAACAAGTTGAAGTGAAAAATCTGTGTTGCATGGCTGAACAAGTCCTACAACCAACTAAATGTTTGCGCATGCGCACACAATTCCTTTATTCAACAATTCCTTCTCTTCAGTGTCATTTGTGTTCCTCTGTGCATTCCTCTCTTTTCAAACAAGTCGCAGCACATCTGCTTTATAAGTCAGAACGCCGGCTTCTGCCTCAGCAGCATCACACACACGTCTTGGTACTGTCATGAATGTGCAGCGGAGACTGCCATGGAAGAGAAAAAAAATTTGTTGAATAAAGTTGTTAGTTTTGTTGTCTTTGCGCACAATAAGGCAAGGCAAGGCAAGTTTATTTATATAGCACATTTCATACACAATGGTAATTCAAAGTGCTTTACATAAAAGAAAAGGAAATAATAATAAAAAAAATAATCACAACAATAAAACAAGGAATTTTAAGTGCAACAAATAAGTATTGAATGTGCCAATTGTGTTGCTGTCTATGGAGGGTCAGAAAGCTTTCGGATTTCGTCAAAAATATCTTAATTTGTGTTCCAAAGATGAACGAAGGTCTTACAGGTTTGGAACGACATGAGTGTGAGTAATTAATGACAGAATTT
>NW_015629109.1:54906-118012 GCF_001515625.1 Sinocyclocheilus rhinocerous
ATGAATATTTTCGATATTAAAGAGATCAAGGGAGTGTGATAGTTAATTGTGGTTGTTGGGGGACAGATTGTTTCAGGTGTATCTTCATTTTGATTTCCAGCCGGGAATAATGACGGATTTTGAAGTGGCAAGGCAAGGCAAGTTTATTTGTATAGCACATTTCATACACAATGGTAATTCAAAGTGCTTTACATAAAGGAAAAGAAAACAGTAATAAAAAAATAATCACAACAATAGAACAAGGAATTTAAAAACTTTGAAAATTATTTAAAAATTGATTTAAGAGGTTTAAAATGAATTTAAGAAGACGATTATACATATAATATAGTGCAATCAGTTCGGACATTGCACAGTGCTCATTCAATAAATGCACAGCTAATCAGATGAGTTTTGAGTCTGCATTTAAATGGGGCTAATGTTTTAGCACATCTGATCTCTTCTGGAAGCTGATTCCAACTGCGGGCGGCATAATAACTAAAAGCAGACTCCCCTTGTTTTGTGTGAACCCTTGGTATTTCTAACTGACTCGATCCTAATGATCTGAGTGGTCTGTTAGGTTTATAATCAGTGAACATATCTGCTATGTATTTAGGTCCTATGCCATTGGGTGATTTATAAACGAGTAAAAGTACTTTAAAATCAATCCTAAATATAACTGGAAGCCAGTGTAAGGACCTGAGGACTGGTGTGATATGCTCAGATTTTCTGGTTCTAGTCAGAATTCTGGCAGCAGCGTATAAGTGCAACAAATAAGTATTGAATGTGCCAATTGTGTTGCTGTCTATGGAGGGTCAGAAAGCTTTCGGATTTCGTCAAAAATATCTTAATTTGTGTTCCAAAGATGAACGAAGGTCTTACAGGTTTGGAACGACATGAGTGTGAGTAATTAATGACAGAATTTAATTTTTTGGATTAACTATCCCTTTCATAAAGTGAAGTGATAAGATGTCAACTGAATTGTCTCTGTTCTGCATTTTGTTTAATGTATTTTAATATTTTAATGTTTTTAATACATGTTTTTCCTTTTAGGACCTTGAGAAATAATCAATTGCTACTACAATTTAAAATATTTAATTGCACCAACAACACTGTATGGTGAACTTAAATTTTTTCATTCGCTCAACATATAATTTCTGATTGAGCCAATGTTAACAGACTGTTGCCACAATTGCAAAAAATTTAATTCTCCGAAATTCAATTAGGCCAACTGAAAAATTTAGATATAACAAGTCACTAGTACATTTTAAGTTGGATAGGTCTGAAATGTTTTTACAGTGTACAAAATAGAAGCATTTTCACAAGTAATCTCAGACTGTACACATTTTCAGCAGACCAGAACAGAATTTGAATGACTTCAGTTGCAGCAAGAGGGCACTGGGCATGCAAGCACACCTCACAGCATGTTTCCATTTGCATGGTTGCACGCGTGTTTGTGTGAGTAAGATTGAATCTTCAAATAGCATTTTATAGCATTATATAAGACTCACTCAAGTAAGGCACCTAAATTTATGTGAAGAAACATCTGTACTGTAAGATCCAGTAGAGTAGAGAGCCTGAGTTAATATCTAATCACAGCCACAAACACTAGTGAAACTACCAACAGAATCAACACACACACACACACACACACACACACAGAGAGAGAGAATCTATAATTTCTATTTACCGCTAACCACTGGATCAGAGTTTGTCATCCCCGGCGAATCTTCCTGTTGATGTGTATTTTGGACTATCTGGACTCCGCCCAACTCAATCAGCTCGGTTTTATGCAGCTTGTGGACTCAAACAGATACTTTTTTACAGCACAGCTCAATTTCCCTGCCTTGCCAGAACCATCATGAAACCACGGCGGATTAATTTGTGTGGGAGATCATGTTACGGAGCTTGGCAAACCCTCCTTCCAAACAAAAATTGACTTTTTTCCTGTTATCGGGCAGATGCCTAAGGCTGTCATTGTATTTTCTTCTCACCCACTGGAGTGAAATAAAACCTAACACAGACAGACGGCAGGTGTCTGCCCGCCGCCACCCTGGGTAAAGCCATTTACCCCGCTCCCTCGCGGAATATTAATGAACGGCGTGTATAAACAAAATGCCATATTTATTTTCATACTTGTTCAATGAAGCACTAAATGGCAGCGTGAAGCTCAATCAATATCTCTTTGCTGCATGCTGAGCAGATTCGCCGGTAAGGCCCGGGCACCTGTCCTGGGTGCCCGGCGGGCTTGGCTTCGATTCTGCGCCATCATCGTCTTCATCGACCCGCGCCCACATGCTCGTTAGCTCTCGCCAACTGAACCAATAGGCATCTGTCGGGGTCGCGTGGGCATCTCTCGACGGGTTAAAGAGGTCTCAATCTGATTTATAAAGGATGGCGCGTGCGTTTCGAATGTACCATGTACCTCTGCCAGGCCCTGTTTCAGCCATCCAGATTTAATCAAGCCGATGTGCGAATTGTCCCGATCTCAGGCTAATTGTGTCAGTACAGATATCGCATTCTAGACGGGTGAAAAGTTCTGCCAGCATTTGAGATGAAACTTGTTATCTGCTGACTGACGTAGAGAATGAAGGAAGTCTTGCATGTAATTGTATGAGTTAGGCAGTGATAGGTTTTGTTTGGTTGGCTGGTGCCTGTTGACTTCCCCTGGTCAACAAATGAGTAAATGTGTTCATGAGTAACAGGTGCTGTCTGTTTTATTTATTTTTGTCTCTAGTTTTTTTCCCTCTGTTGCTCTCCTTTTTGCTTTGCAATAGTCTCAGACAGCACACCCATGAACCACCCACAGTCCGTTCTGATGCATGATGTATGCAAAACTGGAAAGCATTGTGGCAAGCTCTAATCTGATTGGCTCTGTTTACATAACTTCCGGGACAAAGGGTTTTGTATTCGTCCACACTTGCCAAAGTTTGCCAGGTTAGAATTAAATCTTTGAAAGCATTTTGTTTGAGGCATTTATCAGAAACTTAACTAGATATCCATTAGGAGAACTTTATATATTGTAGTATGCTTTTTTTTAAGTTAGGAAAGTTTCTTGTACTATGGGCACTTTTGTCCCCGTGGACTTCTAGAAAGTAAACTTTCTTACTTTAAACTCTCACTACTTTAATTTTCCCATTAACAATCCATCAGTGCATCAGCCTGTCAGTGTATATACATATATCACAAGAGAATTCTGTAATTATTTCTGAAAGTTATGAAAATTCCAGCACATCTCAACTGATGTATTATGTGTATTGTGTATTCTGTGGTATAAATGACAGTGGAAATTAAACTGAACATTTTTTGAATTAAATGACAGACTCGGTCTTGGTAAGGCTATATTGTTGCTAGTATTTTATGCAATATTTAATTTTTTTGCATAATTTGAAATGATAGATTAATTATATATGTTACACAAAAATATTCACAAGTCATTTTTACCTGGGAAACTTTTTTCCATGCTAAATAAAGACTAAATAACTAACTAAATAAATATAGTTTAAATGTGACGGTCATATAACAAAAACAAAAAATTGATATCCTTTGATTTTAATAAAAATCAAATGCTAGGCATAAAAATGCCAGAAGTTGAAAAAACAACCAGTTATGTTTGTAAAATAGTCCTAATACTTTTACTTTTGGCAAGACAAACCACAAGATTTATACAATTTGTTTGCAATTTTTTTCTTTTCTTGCTGTTCTTTTCAAGTGTTCACAGAGACTCCAATGCCATTATTTTTCTACACCAATATATTGTTGTGCTGTTATCTATTTCAGATAAACCTGCCCAAAAATGATGCTTAAAAACAAAACTTATTGGTTGTGTTACACGTCAGTCGGGTGGTCTCATCCTATCAAAGTGGGCATTTATTGGCTGGAAAAAGCTGCAATGTGCTGCTCTGGCTATACAGGACCAGCTTTGTAGCTTGAATTTACTAGCTATACATAACACTGTATGAATATCATGGCATTAGTAATTTTACATAAATACATTTCAGCTAGTCTACAGACATGGGCTTCAGAATGTACACTATCAATACATTTCCCCTCACTTGTTAATTGTGGGTACCACTAGTATGACACAAATGTATTGCTTGTGGAATCCACAGGCACCCTATCGCCATGGCAACTGCTGCAGGGACCGAGGAGAGGCCACTCCACTAAAATATGGCCAAATGTATCTCATGAGATGTCTAGATTGAGGCCGGGATCACTGAGGTGAACTGCAGCTGAACCGATGAGCTGGATCGCTGTATTACTTTATATGATTTGTAGCAGTTGTCAACCCAGAAAATCATTGCACGCAGGATGCAAAGCTGCTAAATGTATTTCTTTTTTGGATTGTACCCATTATTTATTTATTATCTGAGAGTTAGAGAAAGAGAGAGAATGAAGAGGGAACATTACGGCTTTGGTAATGATCTAATCCTGGTGTGTGCTGACAACTCTTTTTGTAGGCAGGCCTCTGAGCCCCTGTTTCCTCTAGTATTTATAACAGCACAGGAGCTTATATTAATTAAAAGAAGTGCATCTCTGAGATTAATGAGCTTGATAAAGAGCACATCTAACGTGTGCTAGCATAACACAAGATGGGAGTGATTTCAGAGATTTCCCTCCCTCCTAAAAGCAAAGCCTAGTTACACGGCCCTGAGATCTAAGCCGCAATTCAGATTTTCATTTATTCTTTCATGAATGTCATTAATGCTTTAAGACTGTCCTGGGAAAATTACATTTAATGTTCATGGAAATGGAGCTAATGACTGGAACTTCAAATTCTCAGTCAGTGTTTCACCATGATTGCATTACCAAAAAAAAAAATAAAATTCCAGAAGTAAAATTGCAGATAGTCAATTTGTTTTAGGGATTTTTTAATTTTATTTACTAAATGCTTAAAAACATTAAATTATGTTAGATCTATGCTCAAAATAGGACATAGGCAAGCATACAGCTGAGGATATTGGGTGATATTGGCTTTTTTCTTTGCTTTTGGTAGAGTGCAGGAGGTTGTTCATAATGGAAGCTGTGAGTGCAGGAAGCTTCTGATGTAAAGTCGATATTGGGCTTGATTTTGATTACAAAGTCAGTGATGCTCCATTTTTCTTTGGGAGGTCGCTGGTGCTAGAAATATGGATGTTCTTCAGAACTCCTTCAGCTGCAGCTCTCAACCTCTTAATCTCAACACTGTCAATGTCAAATGAAGCCGACGCGTCCTCCGAGAAGAGAAAGGTTATTGTGCGGTTAATGGACATCATTGATTATGTTTACCCGGGTTTCATGGGATACACATGCCTTCAACACTCAAGTCTTGTGTTGATAACATGTAGGGTTTTTTTTATGGTGAGCTCTAAAGGATCATGTGACATACATACATACATACATACATACATACATAAATAGCTAATTTTTGAATGTTTGTCAAGGGAGAAACATATGGCTAATAGGGTAATGCCAACCCAGTTAAAACTTGCAGTGATTTCACTTATTAATTTTTACTTTTTGATTGGAAATAAATGCAGCAAAATGTCATTTCATTTAATTTGACAAATCTAGTACATATCGAACAATACCTTTTTTTTCTTTTTTCCCCCAGAGAGATCTTTTGAAAACAATTGCTGCAAAGACGAGAAAAAAAAACACAGCAAACTGACTGTGCATTTGAGACAGATATGTGTTTGGCTCTTGACTGTTTTGAAGCTAGCTCAACGATAAGATCTTCATTGTGCCATTTGCAGCATGATAAGCAGCAATGTCCAAAAAGAACATTGCATTCATTCGTTACCAAGCTTTCATCCATTCATCTGCTTTCATTCATCTGCAAATGAACGTATTAAATGATGGGCGATTCTGTATTATCATATTGCCAGAGGGCAAACGGGTTTTCCCTACTCTGCTCTCTTCGGACTACAACAGCATTGTTACACATACCAAACTTGAGCATGCCTTAAAGGAATCATTACAAAAACATAATGGGGAAAAACTCCCACACAGTTTCCACCCGATAATTAAGTTTCCCCCTTTCCCATCTAAAATCTTATTTTTTTACAGCTCTGACAATTCTCAGTTCCCATGAGTTCAAGACCCAGATCTTGGCAGGGTGCCTCAGAGACTTGAAGATGTTCATTAAAATCACTACATCTTGTCTTTCTTTCTTGTAAATCATCCTTTTTTCCCTCGCAAAGCTCATATTTTCCCCAACAATCTGATGCAAATGTGTCATGCGTTTGTATGCCAGACAGTTAGGTCCAATTTGTAGCTACTGCTGAACTTTCAACTGAATTAAGTCCCGCTAACAGGCATGATAGCGTGTAATAGATTGTAATTTATTAAATCCAAGGCAACCGTCGGCAATAAACGACCACCAGGGATCTAAAAATGTCGTACCATTTTAATAAATGTGTTGCCCAACTGCAGAGGAGTCGATCAGTGGCATTCATATTGTGTTTTCTCTGAGTGTGATCTACATTCAATTTCAGGTCATTAGCGGAGCTTGTTTTGATTTATGTTTAATGCCATGTCAATGGCTCAAGTAAATCTAAGAAAGTGCCCGGCGGGCTTGGCTTCGATTCTGCGCCATCATCGTCTTCATCGACCCGCGCCCACATGCTCGTTAGCTCTCGCCAACTGAACCAATAGGCATCTGTCGGGGTCGCGTGGGCATCTCTCGACGGGTTAAAGAGGTCTCAATCTGATTTATAAAGGATGGCGCGTGCGTTTCGAATGTACCATGTACCTCTGCCAGGCCCTGTTTCAGCCATCCAGATTTAATCAAGCCGATGTGCGAATTGTCCCGATCTCAGGCTAATTGTGTCAGTACAGATATCGCATTCTAGACGGGTGAAAAGTTCTGCCAGCATTTGAGATGAAACTTGTTATCTGCTGACTGACGTAGAGAATGAAGGAAGTCTTGCATGTAATTGTATGAGTTAGGCAGTGATAGGTTTTGTTTGGTTGGCTGGTGCCTGTTGACTTCCCCTGGTCAACAAATGAGTAAATGTGTTCATGAGTAACAGGTGCTGTCTGTTTTATTTATTTTTGTCTCTAGTTTTTTTCCCTCTGTTGCTCTCCTTTTTGCTTTGCAATAGTCTCAGACAGCACACCCATGAACCACCCACAGTCCGTTCTGATGCATGATGTATGCAAAACTGGAAAGCATTGTGGCAAGCTCTAATCTGATTGGCTCTGTTTACATAACTTCCGGGACAAAGGGTTTTGTATTCGTCCACACTTGCCAAAGTTTGCCAGGTTAGAATTAAATCTTTGAAAGCATTTTGTTTGAGGCATTTATCAGAAACTTAACTAGATATCCATTAGGAGAACTTTATATATTGTAGTATGCTTTTTTTTAAGTTAGGAAAGTTTCTTGTACTATGGGCACTTTTGTCCCCGTGGACTTCTAGAAAGTAAACTTTCTTACTTTAAACTCTCACTACTTTAATTTTCCCATTAACAATCCATCAGTGCATCAGCCTGTCAGTGTATATACATATATCACAAGAGAATTCTGTAATTATTTCTGAAAGTTATGAAAATTCCAGCACATCTCAACTGATGTATTATGTGTATTGTGTATTCTGTGGTATAAATGACAGTGGAAATTAAACTGAACATTTTTTGAATTAAATGACAGACTCGGTCTTGGTAAGGCTATATTGTTGCTAGTATTTTATGCAATATTTAATTTTTTTGCATAATTTGAAATGATAGATTAATTATATATGTTACACAAAAATATTCACAAGTCATTTTTACCTGGGAAACTTTTTTCCATGCTAAATAAAGACTAAATAACTAACTAAATAAATATAGTTTAAATGTGACGGTCATATAACAAAAACAAAAAATTGATATCCTTTGATTTTAATAAAAATCAAATGCTAGGCATAAAAATGCCAGAAGTTGAAAAAACAACCAGTTATGTTTGTAAAATAGTCCTAATACTTTTACTTTTGGCAAGACAAACCACAAGATTTATACAATTTGTTTGCAATTTTTTTCTTTTCTTGCTGTTCTTTTCAAGTGTTCACAGAGACTCCAATGCCATTATTTTTCTACACCAATATATTGTTGTGCTGTTATCTATTTCAGATAAACCTGCCCAAAAATGATGCTTAAAAACAAAACTTATTGGTTGCTTTACATGTCAGTCCGGTGCTCTCTTCCTGTCAAAGTGGGCAGTTCTTGGCCAGAAAAAGCTGCAATGTGCAGCTCTGGCTATACAAGACCAGCTCTGTAGCGTGTATTTATCAGCTGTACATAACATTATATGAATAACTTGTCATTAGCAATTTTACATAAGCAGATAAATACATTTTCAGCTAGTCTATAGACATGGGCTTGAGAATGTATCAATACATTCCCTTCACTTGTTAATTGCGGGAACCACTAGTATGACACAAATGTATTGCTTGTGGAATTCCCAGGCACCCTATCGCCATGGCAACTGCTGCAGTAACTGAGGAGAGGCCACTCCACTAAAATATGGCCAAATGTATCTCATGAGATGTCTAGATTGAGGCCGGGATCACTGAGGTGAACTGCAGCTGAACCGATGAGCTGGATCGCTGTATTACTTTATATGATTTGTAGCAGTTGTCAACCCAGAAAATCATTGCACACGGGATGCGAAGCTGCTAAATGTATTCCTGTTTTTTTGGATTGTACCCATTATTTATTTATTATCTGAGAGTTAGAGAAAGAGAGAGAGAAAAGGGAACATGACGGCTTTGATAATGATCTAATCCTCGTGTGTGCTGACAACTCTTTTTGTAGGCAGGCCTCTGAGCCCGTTTCCTCTAGCATTTATAACAGCACAGGTGCTTATATTAATTAAAAGAAGTGCATCTCTGAGATTAATGAGTTTGATAAAGAGCACATCTTAACATGTGCTAGCATAACACAAGATGGGAGTGATTTCAGAGATTTCCCTCCCTCCTAAAAGCAAAGCCTAGTTACACGGCCCTGAGATCTAAGCTGCAATTCAGATTTTCATTTATTCTTTCATGAATGTCATTAATGCTTTAAGACTGTCCTGGGAAAATTACATTTAATGTTCATGGAAATGGAGCTAATGACTGGAACTTCAAATTCTCAGTCAGTGTTTCACCATGATTGCATTACCAAAAAAAAAAATACAATTCCAGAAGTAAAATTGCAGATAGTCAATTTGTTTTAGGGATTTTTTAATTTTATTTACTAAATGCTTAAAAACATTAAATTATGTTAGATCTATGCTCAAAATAGGACATAGGCAAGCATACAGCTGAGGATATTGGGTGATATTGGCTTTTTTCTTTGCTTTTGGTAGAGTGCAGGAGGTTGTTCATAATGGAAGCTGTGAGTGCAGGAAGCTTCTGATGTAAAGTCGATATTGGGCTTGATTTTGATTACAAAGTCAGTGATGCTCCATTTTTCTTTGGGAGGTCGCTGGTGCTAGAAATATGGATGTTCTTCAGAACTCCTTCAGCTGCAGCTCTCAACCTCTTAATCTCAACACTGTCAATGTCAAGTGAAGCCGACGCGTCCTCCGAGATGAGAAAGGTTATTGTGCGGTTAATGGACATCATTGATTATGTTTACCCGGGTTTCATGGGATACACATGCCTTCAACACTCAAGTCTTGTGTTGATAACATGTAGGGTGTTTTTTTCTTTCAGTGAGCACTAAAGGATCATGTGACATGCTCATTCAAAACGTTGCTCATTTTTGAATGTTCATCAAGGCATATTAGGGTCATGCTAATCAGTTAAACCATGACACCTTGGTTGTAGTGATTTCACTTCTTTATTCATTTTTACTTTTGGCTTGGAAACGAATGCAGCAAAACGTCATTTTATTTCATTTGACAAAACTAGTACATATCGAACAATATTTTTTTTTCCCCTGGAGAGACCTTTTGAAAACAATTGCCAAAGACGAGAAACAAAACCGCAAACTGACTGTGCTTTTGAGACAGATATGTGTTTGGCTCCCTGTGTTTTGACAGGTGGTTATCTTGTCAAACTAGCTCCACGATAAAGATCTTCATTGTGCCATTTGCAACATGTTCAGCAGCGACGTCCAAAAAGAACATTGCATTCTTTCTCTGTTTAAGCTTTCATTCATTCATCCGCTTTCATTCATCTGCAAATGAACGTATTAAATGATGGACGATTCTGTATTATCATATCGCCAGAGGGCAAACGGGTTTTCCCTACTCTGCTCTCTTCTGACTACAACAGCATTGTTACACTTTCCAAACTTTAGCATGCCTTAAAGGAATTACAAAAACATAATGGGGAAAAACTCCCACACAGTTTCCACCCGATAATTAAGTTTCCCCCTTTCCCATCTAAAATCTTATTTTTTTACAGCTCTGACAATTCTCAGTTCCCATGAGTTCAAGACCCAGATCTTGGCTAGGTGCCTCAGAGACTTGCAGTTGTTCATTAAAATCACTACATCTTGTCTTTCTTTCTTGTAAATCATCCTTTTTTCCCTCGCAAAGCTCATATTTTCCCCAACAATCTGATGCAAATGTGTCATGCGTTTGTATGCCAGACAGTTAGGTCCAATTTGTAGCTACTGCTGAACTTTCAACTGAATTAAGTCCCGCTAACAGGCATGATAGCGTGTAATAGATTGTAATTTATTAAATCCAAGGCAACCGTCGGCAATAAACGACC
The DNA here is from genome assembly GCF_001515625.1 of Sinocyclocheilus rhinocerous. NCBI lineage: Eukaryota > Metazoa > Chordata > Actinopteri > Cypriniformes > Cyprinidae > Sinocyclocheilus > Sinocyclocheilus rhinocerous. Next base: position 65,547 of record NW_015629109.1, read on the forward strand.
ACCAGGGATCTAAAAATGTCGTACCATTTTAATAAATGTGTTGCCCAACTGCAGAGGAGTCGATCAGTGGCATTCATATTGTGTTTTCTCTGAGTGTGATCTACATTCAATTTCAGGTCATTAGCGGAGCTTGTTTTGATTTATGTTTAATGCCATGTCAATGGCTCAAGTAAATCTAAGAAACGACTTCAAGCCCATCTGAGGTTTTTCCTTGAATCCTCTGCAGCGATAAACAGATTTATATCCGGATATTATCCTCCGTCATCTCAAGGACGACTGTCACGAACAGTTCCAACATTCTTTCTGCGTCTCTGCATTCGCTCCAGTCAGCAAACAACAATGCAGCCGAAGCTAAACGTAACACAAAGTTCTTCAGCGTTTGCAGCTGCCTCACATGTGGACAGCTGGATATGGAGTCCAGTGATTGAATTGGTGGAGACAGTGCTGTAATCACGGAGAACACGTCTCACTGCTTGGCAGCAACAAGTGGCAAACTGTGCCAGCCAGCAGGCACATGCATTAGACACAAAATGCTTGCATCTGCTTGGGAGATACCTTGGCCTTTCTGGTAAAAAAGAATCAGGTGTTTTTCTTTTTCTCCTCCTCACATTTTCAGAGTGCGGCAGTGCTTTGAGCATGTTCGGATGTTATTTTAGGAATTGGCAGCAAACAGAAAGATGGTACAGGTGCAGCTCCTTTTACCAATGATGACTGCGTTCCTTCCAATCGTACCGTACCTTGTACATCTAAGGCATGTTTAGCACTGGAGATTTTTGTGTGGTTCTGTACACATTCATATTATGTCACAGTCATATTTACTGTCAACATAAGGGAGTTTACAGCGACAATGTTGGCTTCTTCAACAACTTCTTCGACTGCAGGGTTGTGCGCCATTCAGAACTGAATTGATGATGCCATTATAATTCAGTGCCTGAATTTGAATTGAGGCAGCGAATAGGACACAGAATTACACTTCAGATTTGAATGTGGGGAAGTAGAATTCAAAGAAATTCATGTAACCAACTTTTTAACAAGATTTTGTTTAAATACCACCATCAAAACTTATATTTAGTGTATCTGTTGAATATAAAATGTTTTTAAAAAAAATTATTTTTATTTTTATTTATTCTATTTTTATATTTATATTCTATTTTATATTTATATTTTATGTCGTATGTGTATGTTTTCATATACAAAAATATTATATTAGATTATTATATTTAATACAACAGTTCAAAGTACAGTCAAATGTACTAAATGAATTAGTTCATTTCACTCAAATATTTCCAAATGTTGATTGCACTTATTACACAAAAGTCATGTGAACTGATTATATTGCAGACCACAAACTAAGTTACAGATTTCTAGTGCCCAGCATGCTTTGCTTCAGCCTCTGTAGGAGAATTCATGTTGAAATTAAGTGTTGTTTTTATGTTTTACACAAGATAAATATAGGCTGAGATTTGTTAGTGTTTAGTGTTCTGTTATTTCAGGATTTAAAAGCTTTTCTGATTTTGAAAGCCTGTGGTTAAGTTGAGGATAAATTTAAAAAACGCTATATTTATGCTGCTTTATTTAAAAAGCACCAACTGCACTTTCTGACTGAGCAGTAGTCTCTTTGGTCCTTATGTTAACATGTGTGCTATTGCTAGCTAGCAGCTAACTGCAGGAGGGTTGAGTTCATGTTTTTAATTTTATTGGAAACATAATGTACATAATGAAGTTTCAGCTACGTAAATAATTGTATTGGAATGTACAGTTTAATTGTATAAGAACATACATTCTTATACAATCAATTGAAATAAGTTCACAGTGCTCTTAACTATTTGTTTCTAAACTTGTGCTGACCATGCACTCAGTTTCCTCAATTGAAATGAGTTATTCATATTTGTTGGGTTTTAGAGTTTAATCATGGCCAATTAAATTCAAATCCATACTCATTTTGCATATCCTTTTTCGGCAGCATATCTCAGCCTCTGGCAGAATAAAGTTTATCACAAAAGCTGCAACAAAATTGGAGAAATCACAATAAAGCTTTCCCTCATTGGACGTCAGATATAATCACGGTTAAAACAACCTCTTAGATTGCAGTTCCACCAGAGGTCTTTACCACCAGGCCATGAAGGACTGCGCTAACTGACTGCACCTTAATCTTCCCTCTTTTGGAGCGAGTCGGAACGCTGAGATCTCTATCAGAGCGGCCCACTTCATCGCCTTTAATGCACTTAAAGCAGCTTAATACAAATGAACAGGGCACCGAATAACTCTCTCAGCCTTAATGCAGGTAAAGTCCTGGCCTGCCCTATCTTAAGCACTTGAATGACAGGTGAATCAAAAGCCAGTTATTAGGGATGCAGAAAGCGGCCCTGCAGACCAGTTTGGGCTTTACTGGAGGGTTGGAGATCATCTCAGCATCCGTGAAGGGAATAGCGATCCTCTTTCTATTGTACGTCGTATTCGGCCCTTAAACACAGGGACTAGAGTATAAATCTGAGCACAAAGCAAGAGATGATAGACCAAGAAGTATTCGGGAACAGAACGTGGGGGTTCTCGCAAAGGTCTGGTGCTTTTTAATTAAGCCTGACAGGCCATTTCCAGAGCATATATAGTAAATGGACCATCAGCCTAGGCAATGCACTGACTCCATATCCACTCTCTCTATGGGACCATGTTAAATTAAGGCTATGTCTTCACTAATCTGGATACATTTAAAATACATATTTTTCCTTCCACACTAAGAGAGTGTTTTTGTCCTGCAAAAACTGAGCTTTTTGAAGATGATTTCCTAAGTGGATAAATTTAAAAACACAACTTGTGTGTCGATGAAGAAGCTGTATTAAAACATCACAAATACTTCCAACTTTCTCCAGATGATGGGTCCCTGCATTGTCAGCAGGGGGAGCCATAACAGGTTGGGCTACTAAGGAACATCAGTCTTTATAGCTTGGACATGATCTCCCATTATGAGCACTGAGTATAATTACAATGCATTTCTCCAAGCCATGGTCAATGAAGGCTTCCATTCAGTCTACTTACGGCGCTGTCACATCTCTTCTCATGAAGCAATGCACTTACATTTGTTATCTGTGGCATGTTGCGATTAGCTCTGTCACTGGGGCTGTATTAATGAGACATAAACAGATGAAAGAGGCTCCTTTTGCGCTCTCTCTCAGGGTTAAAGCACACACATCTCTTTCGCTATCGTAGAGTTTCGCAGTGCTCTATGTTGATAGGTGAAGAAACGCTTTGGATGTAAATGAGTGTTAGTGCTGACCATACAGAACAACAGCATAGCCCCTGATCCTGTGCCCTGTAATCATTCAGCTCCTGACGCCACATATCTCTCGTAGATCTGGGCTTCCTCTGGTGCTCCCCTCCCCAACATCTCTCAGCTTGAAGCTGGAGGATGTGAGCGTTAGCCTGCGGTATTTAACCCTGCGGCAAAACCCTACCATCACTCACGCGAAACACCATTGATTTCTAAGCTCCAAATGGCTACCTTTGTACTCACTCTCACATGTGCCTGAACAAAAGGGAAAAAAATAGAGAAAAATGCAAAAAAGTTTTCTGCAGTTAAATTTGTTCAATTCTATTCATAAAGACACCCTCAGATGCCAACAGGCATATCAAAATGTGTCAAATGTGACAGGTAAGAGGGTCTCAGAGAAATAGACAGAGAGGGAAATTCTGATTTCTAAAGTGAAATCCAAGGTTTTAACTCTTTTCCGGCTATTGATGACATTTTCAAATAATTCATTACTCAATAGCTACCTCTCTGCCACTGACAAATTATGCTGGCATTCCCTGTTTTTGCAGTTATACTGTAGGAGGCGCTGTTACTGATTTTCTGAAATAGAACAGCAACGTCTGATCCAAAAACAAGTGAAGACGATGACCAGAAGCAGTTTCTAGAATTTTTTAATGCACAAGTATGCTAACATGATCATCAAACATTTAGCAGCATATAAATCAAAATAGACTAAGGTTACCGAAAAAAATTGTAACTCACAAAGAGGTACTTTATTCGATTGTGCAAGCTTTGGAGGTGTTGATAGACTTTGCCCAGGTCAGGTTTAGAATGAACAAAACATGAATTATTGGAGTCTGAGTCCGTGATTAAAAAAAAAAAAAAAAAAAGAATTTTTCTCAGGTTTTTGACTGAAATCCAAAGTTCTGTCATGAAACTCTAGATGGCGCAGTCCGATAGGTCTAACTCCATCTGACAATGACATCATCACTTGGCGTAGCTGATTGGTTCTTTTTGTATCAGTAGCCAATGAGCTTGCTGAACAACATTCAAATACTTGGCTAGTGTTTGCTGTAGCAGTTGCAGCGCGCTTCAGAAACCCTCCACCTTCCCCAGCTCCACCGGCATAGATCAGCTATGGGGTGATTAATGTATGCTATATATGGGGGTTATTTCATATAGTTTATATGTGCAGCAGCAGTATTTCTTACATGCTCACAGCAGCTTGTTGTGTATGTATTGGCAGTAGCAAGTTGGTACTACAGCAGCAAGACAAAACACATTAACATTGTCATGTACATTACCATGCCAAACCCTCAGAGAGTTGTCATGATATAAATGTTTTTTTGTTTTTTTTTGATGGAACTTACCAATGTTCAAGTGTTGATAAAAAGAATAAATGAAGCTAGAATAAAATGGACCGCCTCTTTTAATATATATATATATACACATTATTTCATATTTGTACTTGTACATATTCCTACAACAAATTATTCTGGGGGTTAAAAAAAGATTTGTGCTGGCAACTTAATTATACTCTCACAAGGAAAGGGTTAAAGGTGAGTTAGTCCCATTTTTAAAGAATTCTGCCATTATTTATTCCATACCAATATGCTGTATTTTTCTTTGTTGTAACACAAAAGGAGAAAGCTAGCATACTGTATGGCTTTAGAATTGGAATATAGCATATAAGTCATATGGAATTTGTTTGGTGTTTATGGACATGTAGTGAATATTGACTGTTGTATGTGGAAAAAGAAGTCTTCCTGAAATCATAATGTCTCCTTTTGCATTCACTGTAAAATCCAATAGTTTACCTTACTTAGATTTAATTAGTAATCTTTACTTAGTTGTTATACTTACTAGGTTTTATTAAGTTAAAGCTACTTTCAAGGCAAATAAAGGCTAATGAGCAACATAACAACAGAAGAAGAAGAAAAGAAAAAGAGTCTTAATAGACTTTTCACTCATTTCCTCCATGTCTGCAGTTATCTTTCACTAGTTGCATTCACTCGTTTCCCAGTCATCATGAATGTTGAATTTTCAATACAACTGAAATATTTGAGAGAACATCACATAAGCTGACTTCATATTCAATTGATGTTGATTTTCCTAAAATGTGTTTTTTTTTAAATTCACCATTATAGTGATTAGCATTCCCTTTGGTTGGGCACTTGGAACTTTGTTTATGTTACTATAATTATCTTCCTGTTAATGCAGTAATGCAATATGAAATCAGAGTAATTTGGTTTCAAGGGAATAAAAGTAATAAATAGATTGCTTTTAGAAGGTGATCTATCTACTAATTCAATCAATAATGTATTATTTTTTGTGCTTGTGTTAGTCAATGAACTTTTGCAAAATTTATTTTTCATAAATACCTTAAGAAGCTTATAATTGGGTTTATATAATCCTTAAGTAGTGTGTGGTAATATGTTAAAGTCACACACAGACTTAAACATTCAGCACGCGAATCACAACAATGGTAACAATTCAATTTCATTTATTTTTATTAATTGTAACAATAACCATTTTATTTGCTCTTTTTGTTGTGCTACTACTGACACAAGACAGCAAATAAAATTGGCAAATAAAAACAACAACTGTAAAACAAAGCAACTGCATAATTTATTCATGCCGCAATGCACTCTGGGAGTCAGTGAGTAGCTATACTAAGTCATGAGTAAACCTAAATGAAAGGATCAAGTACCCCCTACAGTTCTTTTTTAGTTACTAGAACTCTCGTGTAAGTAAACTATACTAACTAATGTCAGTACAACATACTATTCCTATTTCACTTTACTTAGTTTACTTAGGCAATCGGTTTGCATGCTTTTTTTAAGTAAGCCCAACTAATTAGATTTTACAGTGTTCAACAAACAAAAATAGCAACATACAAGTCTGGAACAAAATAGATTGAACTGTGTGAGTACATAATGACAAAATGTTAATTTTTGGGCGATCTATTGCTGTAAACACAGAAATCTAATAGATGAGACTGGCTAAAATGTAATAGATTAAGTGATTACCTGTAGAGGAGAAGTTCTGTCTGTCACCTTGTACTTTGCAAGCCAAACACCCTTGTACTCATTTCTACACTTGTAAACTCACTCAGTTTGATCCAGTCACAAACTGGCATGTGTGCAAAACATAGGTGCGCTCACACAGAGAACTCAGCAGGCAAACATTGTATGACACATTCTGCCAGCTTAGGACTTTGTTTTGCAACTATTTATTTCATTAGCCCTCAGGATATGATTTCTACATATTTTAAAGGTATTGATATTAAAATATTATTCAAATATGCATACAGAACTATATAAAAGACATTTGTAGGATGATTGTGAGCTTTTCCATAATAAATTACAATTCAAAATATATTAAAATAGAAAACCGTTATTTTGGATTGTAATAATGTTTCACAATCTTAATGTTTTACTGTATTTTTTAAATCAAATAAATGCAGCCTTGTTGAGCATAATAGTGGCTGGTAGTTTGATACCCCTGAAGTGCATGCTTCACTTTTAAATGTATAAAGACGCTTCCATGGTTTGATTTTGATCAAATTTCAAAGTTTTAACATTTTCTTTTTATATGTGAGGAGCTCATCTTATAAATTTGCATGTATATGAACTGCATTAGGAGCTTTCTTATATGAATTAATGATTTGATGGTCTAAGTGACATTCGACAGGTAGTAATTCAGCCTAAGCGTGAAGAAAAAGTTCTCAAAGTTCCTGCGAAGCATAAGTTGGCTCCTGGAGGCTGACTTTGTGACCTTTGATGCAGTAAAACACACTTCTTTCCTCAGAGCAGGTTTAAGGCCTTGTTTCTCTGCGGTTGTGTTCTTTATTGAGCTGTAAACTTTTGTATTAACGGAAGAAGCCCGCAGGAGAGGCAGAAAACAATAAACACTTGTCTTTTTTCATCTTCCTCTCCTCTCTAAATGGATCTAATTAGCACAAAGCAAAGAACTAGAGCAGTCCCATATTGGTGTGCTGAAAACCAACATTTACCTGGCAATTGATCCACTCACAGTACTGAGACAGAGGATGTGAAAAAAGATGGACAGCTCATGCAGGAAAAAGCCCATCACTCCCCAGTGAGCCTTAAACAATGTTTTTGCGGTGTTTCCATGGCTCGGTCTTTGTACAGAGCAGAGAGATATGGCTTAGCTTTTGTTGCAGTGTGATATCCCACTGGCAGTGCTCTTTCAGGATACGTGCTGTGCCAGGGCTCTGATTGGCTCCTGGTACGGTGTCCTGGGGCTCTAATTGGCTGCTGGTGCACAGTGGGCCCTGCTTCTGTTCTTAGTTGAAGGTATATTCTCTGGAATGGGAACTGATTCCATTTGCACTAACTTAATGAAAGTTTAAATTTTTGCTCTTTAATAGGGGAAAATTATTATTTGAAGCCATATTTGTTTATGACAGAATATATGAAAGACATTGCTATTTAACACAGTGTATTAAGTGCTGTGTACATGAAATTATACTTCTGCCTTTATATTTTAGGAAGAGCATCATCATATTTAAGATTTCTTGACATTCCAACATTTGAATACCCCTGGAACACATGATTCTTCACTGTTTGTATTACTTTTAGGTAACTTTAATGACACTGATAAAACTTTTTTTGATTTCTTGTCTATCCTTCTCCTGTTTTACTCTTAAGCAGCTGGTGATAAACTTGTGGACACATCTAGACACCCTAGATAACAATTTCTTTACAAGAACATAAAAGGGAAAAATGTTCACCAGCCACCCATAACATCTATTTTGAGGCTTTGATGCTGCCTATAATAGACAGACTCGTTTGCGATGTGCACTGCTTCATTAATCATAAATTGCAGCTGTGCTGCTGATTAGGAGAGTCCCTGCAGGCCCACCACGCCATTAAAAGACCCCAAACAAAAGCAGAAGAGATGCTCCTACACCAGTCGCTCTGGTCGAGGCATCCATGTTCCGATTCGCTATGAAAAACACTCTGAAATATGCGTGAAGCAGAGAGATATGGCTTAGCTTTTGTTGCAGTGTGATATCCCACTGGCAGTGCTCTTTCAGGATACGTGCTGTGCCAGGGCTCTGATTGGCTCCTGGTACGGTGTCCTGGGGCTCTAATTGGCTGCTGGTGCACAGTGGGCCCTGCTTCTGTTCTTAGTTGAAGGTATATTCTCTGGAATGGGAACTGATTCCATTTGCACTAACTTAATGAAAGTTTAAATTTTTGCTCTTTAATAGGGGAAAATTATTATTTGAAGCCATATTTGTTTATGACAGAATATATGAAAGACATTGCTATTAGTTTTGCAGAAGCAAACAAGCAAGTTCAAGCACTCATATTTCCTGCACATTTTAGAGTGGCCTTTTATTGTGGCCAGCCTAAGGCACACCTGTGCAATAATCATGCTGTCTAATCAGCATCTTGATATGCCACACCTGTGAGGTGGATGGATTATCTCGGCAAAGGAGAAGTGCTCACTAACACAGATTTAGACAGATTTGTGAACAATATTAGAGAGAAATTGGCCTTTTGTGTACATCTCAGCTCATGAAAAATGGGGGCAAAAAAAAGTGTTGCGTTTATAATTTTGTACAGTGTAGTTAATATCAGTAATATGCAGCATGCACGATACAAGGAAATGGTCATGTTCATTAAATCTAGCGTATGATTAAAACGATGAGTGGGCCCGGTGACGTTTTGCTTGACATAAAAATATACATCTTTATATATTAGGAAGGGCATCATCATATTTGAGGGTCCTTGACATCACAACATTTGAATACCCCTGGTACATATGATTCTGCACAGTTTCTATTACTCTTGGGTGACTGTAATGACACTGATTAAACTATTTTTGATTTCTGTGTCTATCCTTCTCTGTTTTACTCTTAAGCAGCTGGTGATAAACTTGTGGACACATCTAGACACCCTAGATAACAATTTCTTTACAAGAACATAAAAGGGAAAAATGTTCACAAGCCACCCATAACATCTATTTTGAGGCTTTGATGCTGCCTATAATAGACAGACTCGTTTGCGATGTGCACTGCTTCATTAATCATAAATTGCAGCTGTGCTGCTGATTAGGAGAGTCCCTGCAGGCCCACCATGCCATTAACGACCCCAAACAAAAGCAGAAGAGATGCTCCTACACCAGTCGCTCTGGTCGAGGCATCCATGTTCCGATTCGCTATGAAAAACACTCGCAAATATGCGTGAAAAGTCAGACCTCGCAGCAGATGGGGTTACCATTGGGACTTCAAAGCACTGGATAAACACAAACACACAAGTACGAGTAAACACACACTCACGTATTACACTAAACAACATTATTATTATTGTTTTTAGAGAAGCCACTTCACAATGCCACCATTATGAAGTTCCGTTAAGATTCTCACAGCATCTGAGACTCCAATTTACAACGATTTCCCCTCTTATGCCTCTGAGAGACCTATTTAAGCAAAGATATACAGTATCACAAGTCTGGAATCGTGTCATTGTTACGGCTACAAAGAGTCATTTCCTTCTGAAGTTCTCGCTTGCATTTGCGCATGTCAGACTTTTAAGAATACGCTTTATCATACTCATTTTTACAGTAATCTGACTGATAGCCACATGTTCATGCAGCCGCATGATACATGTAGCCATGGTCCCTCAAGACCTCGTGAAATATATGTGTGTGATGCACACATGGGTATCTGTGCTCTCATTAATTACACTCTGCTCTCATTCAGTCAAGTCCCTGAGGTTGTGCCGAGATAAAATTCTCATTATGCAAGCGACTAAATTGAAATGACGGACGTAGACACGTGGAGCCTGTTCATTTCCTCACGGCTCTCAGAAGCTCATTTGACCTTCTTATTTACATTTGTCACAATCACAAACACACCTTACAACCTTTTTTGTGGCGGTAACGAACTGTAATAGCGATTCTAAATGCATCTGAGCATGTAATTTGTTTAAACGCGAGTATGTTTGTGCGTGAGCTAGCAACGGTAAGCGCTAAAGTGAATTACGGGGGTGAGTGTGCGTAGGACTATCCTCTCGTAAGTTTGAGACTCAATATATTACCCAGCGTTCGCACCCGTGTGTTTATAACCTGATCTGTGAAAGTATATTTCTTTGCAGGTGTGTGTGAGTGCGTGTTTCTGGGCCAGTGTGTGTGTGAGTGTCGCCAGGGGAAATTTATCCTGCACATGGAAACCCCATTGTTTATTCATGCCAACTAAATTGAAGTGTGCATCTCCGTATTCTCTCCACTCTGTTCCCGAGCGAATACGGTGAAAGTGTTAAAAAAACGAAATGAGAGAATGAAAAGGGGGAGGAAGAGACAAGAGAGAAGGAGAGGGAAGGCAGAGAGTCTTGATTCTTTTTCTTTAGGTTATACGTCTGCAGGATTGGCCACAGAGAATAATGAGACCCATTTGTCCATATTAAAGGGATTGAGGGATGCCTAACCACTCCAAATAAAAATCCAATCTTTGCTTTAAAGTGAGGGCCAGGGAAAGGAGGAGAAAGAGAAACACTGAGGTACAGAAAGACAACATAGAGACTCAACACAGATGCAGTGAGACACCATATAAGAGAAAGAGACTTTAATCGGTTACTGGGCAACTGAGAGAGTTAGAAAGGCACAGACTTAACGAATGGCAAAGCACACACATGCACACAAGTTTACCTTGCTGTATAAATGGGGACATGCTGTACCAGAGACTTTTATATACAAGCAATTATAATTACTACAGATTAATCTCAGTCCTAAAAGAAAACATTTTGTGTTTTTAGAATAATAAAACCATTAAATTTGTCTATCAATAATTTAACATTTGACAACATCCTTGTACTGCACATCTCTAAAGAAAGGTTTTGTGAGACAGGAAGTTTCCATTGACTTATTGACTAAAGATGAAGATGTGTTGTGATATGTATTTATTTTATTGCCATTTCATCAAATATTTAAAGGTTTTTGTCAAACGAACAAATTATGTATGTATTTGCATATGTATTTGTTTGCATTTTTGCATTAAAAAATCATTACCATTTTGTGAAATACTTAAAGGGAGCTTTTGTCAGATTTATCTCACCTCTGCTGGCAAATTTGTCCTCAAATATGGCCAAGTAAAGTGGGCAGAGCTTGGCTTTTTACTAAGTGGTGGGTGCCTAAAGCCTGTTTAAAATAGCATCAAAGAGGAAATCAATGGAAAATGGCCTGGATTTGTTTGTGACATGTTTATTTGTTTAGCTAAAGCCCTTTTGCCCAATAATATCACAAAATAATACCATAATATAGTCCAGTGCCTTGGCTCTTTAGTTGGCCATGGTGCATGGCACCCATTGAAGCGCCACTGTAGCCACCCACCCACACACACAAGACTTACAATCAAAAACACTGTGATTTCACACCTAGCACCACACATGCAGAGAGAAATGGACAGCACAGAAATGCATTAAGAAAACCATGTCTATTTTAAATATGTTCTGCATTGGCTGTAGAATTCAGTGGAACAAGACTGCTACTGTTATGTGCAGTACAGTTTCTGTGCACAATGTTCATTTTTGTGATAGTATGATTTAAAAAAAAAAAAAGCACCAGTGAGAAAGATTGCACAGAAACCTCAGTATTAAAATAATTCTAATAATCAAAAGAAAGTCAGTTTTAATGGTCTATTTAGGTTCTGTAGCTTTACTTTAAGTCTAGATTGCAGCGACTAAATTGACTGTAGCAGCCACAGGGGGGTGTACTTTCCTGTTTCTCGCTTTAATGTCATGACACTCAGTCCGTTTAGATACAACATTATGGAACCTCTGCAATGATTCTGAGGATATTCATTGATCTTGCTCTTTCTTTGGATCTCAGCAGTCCTGAATGGATTTTCTTATCCTCTATAGCTTTAGTTCACCCAAAAAATTTAAGTTCTGTCATCGTCTCACCCTCGTGATTTTTTTTTCCTTATTCTGTAGATTGAAAAAGTAGCGATTTAGCAGAATAACTGTTTCTCTTTTCTTTAAAACCAAAGAAGATGGGGACCAATTATCAAACTCAAAAAGGACCATAAATGTATTCCATATGATTCATGAGAAATATTCCAAGCACAATATTAAAGCAATGTTGAACATATGTATAGAGGCCAAAAGTTTGGTGTTGATAATATTTTTTTAAATATTTTGATAGAAGTCTCTTTTGCTCACCAAGGCTGCATTTATTTGATCTAAAATGCAATAAAACAGTAATATTGTGAAATATTGCTATTTAAAATAACAGTTTTCTATTGTAATATATTTTTTAATTAATTTTCTTCCAGTTATGAATTTTTAGCAGAAATTACTTCAGTCTTCAGTGTCATATGATCCTTCAGATATCATTCTTAAATGCTTCTACTCCAGAAATATTTATTGAACACAGATGCTGCTTAATATTTTTTGGTTGAAACAGTGATACATTTTTAGGATTCTTTGATGAATATAAAGTTCAATAACACAGCATTTACAATCTTTTGTGGCATTATAAATGTCTTTACAGTCACTATTAATCAATTAATAAAAGTATTAATTTCTTTTAAAAATGAAACCTTACTGACCCCAAACACTTGAACAGTAGTATATATTTAAATGTTACTAAAATCATTTTAAGTTCATTCTAATAAAATGACGTTGTGATGGATGTATAGCCTGTCCTACGGGTGAGTGACATCTTAAAGCCTTGGGTCACATCTAATTTAACAACCAGCTTTTTCCATTTTTTTTTCTCAAAATGTTATTTTTGGGTCACCTATCCAGTGTTGCGTTTCCCAGTAGCATCATAAGACTAAGTAGACTGTTGAAACTATTGGCACCTGCGGTCTCTACGATATACTTTGGCTTACGATGCTTTTGGGAAACACAGTCCAGAACCTAAAATGAGGCTGGAAGACTGGTCCTCTTCTCACTGCCATCACTGTAATGTCATCCAAGTGAGAAAACACTGGCTCATTTCTCAGACTTGCCTGCCATCCAAATAAATCAAAAGTCCTTCACTTCATGTAGCATTGATTGAAGCCGCCTCATAATGAGTGTACCTGTTCTCACCTCTGCAGTGTTTTCTCAGTTTCTTTTTTCAGGGTTTAGAGAGCCAGATGCCCTTAGTTATATGTACAGTAGAAGCAAGGGATAATTGTGCATGTGTGCAGTCCACAAAAAGGAAGAAATTTGATTCTTTCTCTCCAGTGGCACACTCTAATTTAGATACTGTAGCTTTTAATTAGGTGAGTCACCATGAACCCTCAGAGAGCTCAGTGAAAGAGAATATGTGTGTGCGGTTGCTGATATCTATTTCTATCCCCTTATCTTTGTAGATGTACAATTTTAGTGGAACATTTGTATTAATATTAATTTGGGGACATTTCTAAATGTGAAATGTATTTGTATATCCAAAGAGTTTTAAAGGCAAAGAAAACCAAAGAATCAAAGCTAAGGATTTGACATTGCCAAAGTATTTTTAAACACGTTATGCCCCAATCCTTGATAAGATTATTGCGTTTTCTATTTTTCCCCCTGAGTGTGAAATGTGAAATCAAATCTTCAGTGAAGTGGGATGGCAGAAATGATGAGAGTAAAGTTTATTTAATTGGCAAAAGATTAGAGTTTATTACGGTTGCTTCGGAGACCATGTAGTCATTTAATATGTAGCGCACTGTAAGAAATGACATTTAAAGGATTAGTTCACCCAAAAATTAAAATTGGGTTGTTATTTACTCACCCTCAGGTTTTCCCAGACCTTATGCTGTTAGTTTATACAAAAACAGATTTTTCTCAAAAATCATTGTGCCGTGCCATATAATAGTTTGTAAAGACTCCATTAGCTGTCATGCTTTTACATAAATAAAAATAATACACTAAAAAATACTAAAAAGATGCTGTTATGGTTACATTTAAAAATAAATAAATAAATAAGCAGCTGTGGTTGCCAGAAGTTCATTGTGAAAATATGGTGACAATGTTTCAGGTATTACAAGATGATATACTGATGTCTGTATGGGAACTTCTGGGAATGTCTTTTTAACTTGTACGGTAATTCATAGCCTTTGCTTGTAAAAATGTGAATTTAACAGTATTCTACAGTAAAATTACAAATTTAATTAAGTTTTTCCACTGTATATAAGGTAAACATGAATTTTTATTAACTGTGCCTTCAAGATCTTTTGTTAATCATCTACAGGAGATAGGCTCAATGAGTACTAGTTGGTTTCTGAACACACTGTGTTGGACAAGCAAAAAAAAAAAATCAGTCTACAATCTATTCACTCTTCCTGGCCTAATTTTGAAGCAGGATAATTTAATGGTGTCTTAAAGGAGCAGCATACTGAGAAACATTACAGGTTGAAATGTTGTCTTGCCACCTGAGTAGACTCATTACCGAAGAGCCCTACTGGCTCCCTCCACACACCAGCTGTTCGCCTCTAATGTGATCTCACATACTCGTATGAAAGATAAGATATTCATATCAAACATTCATCACCCCACAAAACTGTGAAACAACCCCTGGGGAGACATTTTCTGAAAAATACCACAATACAGTGGTTATTGCCCTGATGTTCTTGCAGTTGCATAAAATGATTGGCAGATCAGCATGTCAAAAGCAAAGATGATTGCCTCTTGAAGACCCAATTCAATTTTCTAAATCAAAAAACACAATTATGAGAAAATTATGCTGTGAAGAAAGGGTCAGTGTTATTTTTTTCTCTTATATCCTAATGCTTGGTTTTTTTTTCTTGCTTAGTTTAAAATGTATGAATATGTATAATGATAATGGGCTGACAGATGCTTTGATTTTGAGGAACATGCATAAGATTTAGCGATTTAGTTTTCTTGATTTACATAAAAGATTATAGGTGAATATCATTAACATGAATTTATGTATATAAGAGGAAGATGGAAATCTAGCGCGCAGTGAGAGATCGTGTAATTACCGTCATCGTCAGCCTGTCATTCATCAAAGTTCTGACAGTCATTTGAGGCAGAAGATGCATTTATTCAAAGCTGTGTATTTAAAATCTCTCTACCGTTTGGAAAGCGTCCCTCTATTTATGAGGACCATGTAGACCTCGCCATCTGTTTGCAGAAGTGCAGCTGTATGAACTGAAGTCAGTGGAAACATGAACTTTAGTGGGGCAGTAGAGTGAGGTCTGAGGAATGGGAGAATGGGTGAGCTGTCAGATGCTGGGCTGTGTGGAAGCACTATATCACTGACACACTTTCCTGAGATTGATTTCTATTTCAGATGTTATTGATTTTGTTTCTGGTCCAGAGGGACATTGCATCCTCACCACTTAATAGTGGTTATTTTCAGTCTTTCAGAGAAAGATGTTCTGAGATGCCACATTTTAGTAAGAATTTACATTCAGGCTGATTTTAAATCAGTTTGTTGGTTTGGCGCATGGATCGGGCCTATATTTTATGGTAAAGAAAGCTGACCCAAGATCATATTGTGGATGCAAAGTTAGTCAGTGTTTTCATACATTAACGGTGTATTCCGTTATGTATTCATACATAATACATTCTTATTGAAAATTTGACTGATTTTGCTGAAAATTTGCAAAACAATGGTAAATCAAAGGTATGTCCAGTCAACGTATATATTATAAATATGGGAAAAATCATGCCTAGTTTAAGACCACAACATTTTATTTTATTATTTTATTTTGCATCTTGACACTATTTTCATGACAATTAAGCCTATTTTTCACAAGATCTCATTACTAATGTGTATAGAACTTTTATTTGTAAGGTTTTTCATAATTCCCAAAGATGATGCATTAGATCGAAATCTTTCTTTCTCTTTCTTTTTCTTTCTTTCTTTCTTTCTTTCTCTCTCTCTCTCTCTCTCTCTCTCTCTCTCTCTTTCTTTCTTTCTTTCTTCATCCTCACCACTTAATAGTGGTTATTTTCAGTCTTTCAGAGAAAGATGTTCTGAGATGCCACATTTTAGTAAGAATTTACATTCAGGCTGATTTTAAATCAGTTTGTTGGTTTGGCGCATGGATCGGGCCTATATTTTATGGTAAAGAAAGCTGACCCAAGATCATATTGTGGATGCAAAGTTAGTCAGTGTTTTCATACATTAACGGTGTATTCCGTTATGTATTCATACATAATACATTCTTATTGAAAATTTGACTGATTTTGCTGAAAATTTGCAAAACAATGGTAAATCAAAGGTATGTCCAGTCAACGTATATATTATAAATATGGGAAAAATCATGCCTAGTTTAAGACCACAACATTTTATTTTATTATTTTATTTTGCATCTTGACACTATTTTCATGACAATTAAGCCTATTTTTCACAAGATCTCATTACTAATGTGTATAGAACTTTTATTTGTAAGGTTTTTCATAATTCCCAAAGATGATGCATTAGATCGAAATCTTTCTTTCTCTTTCTTTTTCTTTCTTTCTTTCTTTCTTTCTCTCTCTTTCTTTCTCTTTCTTTCTTTTTTTCTTTCTTTCTTTCTTTCATAGTGATTTTTCAATTTAAATAAATTGAAGGCAATTTAAAATTCTTACTTAAAATATATATAGAATCATTTATAATGGATTGTACAGTATATACTTTAAAGTTTTTTTTTTTTTTTTCCCCCATGATCAAATACGGTGTAATATGAATTCTAATGATGTTTCAGGCAGGTCAAATAATAGTATTGTGTAAACAAAAATGTAAATTCATAAAAACACAAATGCCCTAACTCGACGTTCACACAACTCTCATATTCTGATCTGTGTCTTCAAACTAGCTGCCTCTGTTCTGTTGCGTTGTGCTATTCTTTGGCACTTTAATAAATCTTAATTTAGGCCCTCTGTTTGAACGGCAGGACAAGACACAGAGCGGACTTGTGTCAGCACATCTCAGAATCATCGGATTATTTATTTATTCACTTTTCTCCTTGTTCTACATGTCAGACATTTAATCATAAGCGCTCACCGAAGACATGCACAGCAAACCAAGACCGCTATATCAGAGAAAACTATTATCAGACTCCAAGACTACAGTACCCATTCTGCTAGCCATAGAAAAGAATGAGCGAGCGAGAGAGATTTTAATTAAACAGTTCCCATAGGGAAGTATGCAGAGACAATGATGTCTAATGCGAACAGCATCCAGAATTCCCAGACTTTCTTTCTCTCAGGGAAAAACGCAATCATGCTTATAGCCTTGCACTTACAGAAGGACAGGGGGTGAATTTATTTTCTGAGAAATGATACTTCATCGAAATTTAATGAAACTAGAGAAAGCGTTCACAGGGGAGCATATGCAAGCATTATTGGCCTGAAATTACATTCTCTCCCAATCCTGTTTACAGATGAATATCTTCTGGCTGTTGACCCAGAGCCAGGTGGCCGCATGCCTCACACAAGGTAGAGTACATAGCACAGGTGCAGGGAATAAACAGACAGTTTGAATTGTTCTTTCCGCCTTTGACACAGGTGCCAATATGCGAGTGATGGCATTTGAGGGAGATTGGGAAAATCTGGCTGCGGCCTCGCGCACACTAATAATCAAACTGGCAGAAAACCAAACCATAAATAAAGTATGTTTGGATAACCACAGCTATTCCATAAGCTTTCGACTCACAGAGGGCATAAACCGTGGCCCTACCGCTTCTCAACTACCTTCAGCAGCAAATTACATTATATTAAGAATCAGTCCATTTTTAAAGATTCATTGTGAAAAACTATGTCCTTTCCTGACATTAATGCCCTTGTGTTTGGGCACTAATTTAATGCACTTCATTTAGCATGCACCTGGGTGTCATGTCCTGGGTTCGCTGGTGTATATTTTGAGACTCCTTCCATCTGTGGCTGTACGTGGCTTAGCCATATTTGTTTTTTTCTGAAGAGGCTGCTCTGTGTTTGCACACAAATAAGTGACCGAATTAGACCTCAAACAACATCGTCATTCAGATCACATCATACAGGAATCCTATTTGCATTTATTAGAGCCACTGTGGGTCAGAAGAGTGGATGGGCGAGAGAGAGAGGAAGGATAAATTGTTATTGTAAATAAACTATAAATTATAAATTAATTACAAATTGTAAAGGATTAACGTTGGTGTTGGAATGATTTTATATAGTCTTTCAATTAAATTTAATTTAATTTAATTTAATTTAATTTAATTAAATTAAATTTAATTTAATTTAATTAAAAATTACTTTTATCCAACGGTTTAATAAACATGAAGTTAATATTGAGTAACTTATTTTTTACATGCAATATGCCAGTTACTCTGTCCATTTTTGTTCTGCCAATAAAACCAAAAATTGTTCCAAACAAAGCCACAGCAAAACCATTACAGCCATTGAATTGAATTGAATTCAATTCAAGTTTATTTGTACAGCGCTTTTCACGATACAAATCATTGCAAAGCAACTTTACAGCAAATTAAGTTTCTATCCGCAAAGCAGATGGGTGCGTTTTCCTAAAGGTGTTTTCATTGTGATTCTCAAGGACGCAACAAAGATAAACACCTGCCGTTGACGAAGAGGGAAAAAAAGAGAAGAAACAACACGTACATGAACAGTCGCCAGTATAACTTTCGGTTTATAACCAAGCCCTCCATTGCGAATTTTATAGCGCAGCGTAGCGCTCCATTCTATAAATCGACCGTGTTTTCTGGCCAGCAGTAAGTTGAGCTAGTAATGTAAAATGTAACAGATCCAGCTGCCATTTTCTCTGTGTTTGGAGCAAAATTGGGCAGCAGCGGGTACTTATCCGGGGGCAAGAGCTGGTAATCTTTTCCTGGCTCAGTCAAGCCCATCTCCCTGACTCAGTCTCCCTAAATGAGGCACTTACTGGCCCAGCTGCGGTCTGGACCTGAACCAATGGCCTACAGGGACAAGGGCCGCTCTCTACAGCTTGCAGGCCATGTGCTGTTATTGAAATTGCCCTTCTCCTGAAGAGGACTGCGAATGCATCATCATCTACCTGTGGCTCTCTCCACAAAGCCTTTGAGAAGGTTGCTGCTCTGTTTTTTGTTTGTCTTTTTTATATTCTTTGCTGTAGTCACTTTGCTGAATTTTGCAGTTTGTTTCCCAGAGTTTCAAAACACTCTTAAAGGAAAGTGGCCCGTGGCTCAAGAGCCTGCTAGAATCATAAGTCACTCTCATCTATACCGGTCTGTTTTCACATCTCTTCTTCACTAGCCAAACCCTTTGTACACTTTATCTTGCTATCAGGTTTTTTGTAGCATCCCTGACGGGCTCTTTCCGCTCCACCAGCTTGCCAGGCCCCAGAATGCCTCGCTCTTCCACGGTAAGCAGGATGTGCCTAACCAGGCTTGTCCTGTCTGATAGTCAATGTCTCTTTCTCTCCATAGAGGCCTCTTCCTCTTTTCTCCTTTCCTCTCTTCTTCTCCTCCTCCACCCCCTGTAGGGCTCTTCTTTACGCTTGGCTTAACTGTGTCTCTTAGGGCCTTTCAGTTGGCGAAGGCCTGTGTGAATTCCTGGCAGGACTGATTCCATAGCCTCAGGTATGGTTTGTAGATCAGAGGAGCAAAACCAGCAGAGAATGTGTGAACATGATCGCTTGCCCACCAGGGCCAGGCAGGTGGGCCTTGCATGCTAAGTACACAGTTCAAAGGTACCACTGTATCTCCTCCTGCAATCTTCTCTCATCGCTTTCGGGAGCTTTCTGCCCTCTGCACCGTCTTTTGTTTCCTTACGTTATTCTTCTTTCTCTCGTTCCATCACTTCCATTTGCTGAAAGGTGATTTAGTCAAGCAGGACCTGGATTAATGTGGTTGTTGCTCTTGGATCTTCTCAATCCCACTCGAATGGCTCATTTTCAAAACTAATCCTGTCCTGATAGAGCTACGTTTGTTCGACAGGAATGTTGTTAAGTAATTTAAATTTTGACCTCATAATCTCCTGGTAAAATGACAGTCTGCTTCTTTTTTACAATTGACTGCAAGCTTGCATAAAACCTAAGTCTCCAACCTACTTTTTTTGCTTTTTGATAATTCGCTTAGCTGTACATCACAATGTGGAAGAAAAGATCTGTTGCTACTTCCATTTATTCACAACTTTAATCTATTAAGAACATGATTGTTTGAAATAATCCACTCATAATCATATGAGAATATTCTATTTGTTACACATGCATTGCAGTTTTTATCAATTTCATTAACAAAATGTTTTATTTAAAATAGTTAAACTATCGTCATGATGCACATTTTCTTTGTTACCATTGACAAAAATAAAAATGATAATAATAAACTTTTACATTTTTAATTTTGTTGATAAGATAAACAACAAATATGTTCATCCAGGCAAACATCCTACTTGGCAAAATCTCCTAGATAAGGAGGCTGGCTGCAGCTTCATTAACCACTCAATGTATTTTGCTTTTGTACGTGTTATTCATTTGTGGCATTGAGGATGGTGTCAGACTCGTTTCGTGGCAGGTGAGATGACTGGCAGAGCTCGACCTTCTTCTAGTAAAGTGTCAGTTGCGATAACTTGTGTTTCCGGAGAGGTCTCGCTCTAAAGTCGCCCTTACTCAGTATCTCCTCGCTGTCAGCAGGCTCCCTCCTCCTCCTTGCGAAAAATGTCCAGGTCAAAAAAATTCAAAAGTCTGCATCCTTGAGCTCAGAATATTAGTTTTCTGAGCCATGTATTCAAAAGACTGCAGCTCTGCCAAAAAGCCTGCTGAAATTCAGTTTGCTCTCAGTGGAGAGAAATTTAAACCTTATGATGAATTGACTGCTGAAATGTCTGTTGATTTATTTTCAAACAGCATCCAATAACAGCAGGCATAACGCCTGCTTCTGAGTCTCTGGCTTATCCTTCTTTCTGCTAATTTAGCTAAATACAATTGTTACATCATCACAAAGTGTAAGAATTGCATCACACGCACGGAAAGTTTTGAGAAGACTCATGAAAAAATACCAAGTCTTCGTTTCTTCATTCTGTTGATGTCTGTGGATGGCACTTCCTTAGATCCCTCCTTTTGATGACTCGTACTCACTGTCTGTCTGTGTGTTTCTGTACCTGGTCATGGGGAATTCACCGTTTGTACTGATCTAGTTCTGTCACAATCCAGGCAATAACGGAAGCCGCTGCCACCGCCATTGCCTCAGCTGATGAACAAAGGTAGTAAACCTTTGATATTCATCAGGAAGTAGGGATGTAACGATTAACCACGAGCCGGTTGAAAATCGATTCAAATATGTGAGAAGTGACTCTTATCTAAACCGATGATGTTACTGTTCCATGTGAATGCCATTTCAGGAGGGAGTATTTACATATCATAGTGAATAGCAACCCAGGCATTTTATTACCATTTGAAAAGGCACAGATAAAGCGACAGAGTTCAGTTATTTGTTGTGGTCTTTGAATTGTGTCTCAAATTACTTTTCATATCCTTTCATGTCTGCAAGGGGGGGGGGAACTTAACCCAGCCTGAGCTAATATTTGCTGGTCTTAGGTGGTTTCCCAGGGTTATCTCACCAACGTATAAACCAAAACACGTTTAAAACCAACAATTAGTTCAGCCAAAATCAGACCAGCCTGGCATAGAAACCAGCCAACGAGCTGGGTCAATGATGTGATGCTATTTTTTGTTGTATCTTTTAAATTCAGGAATACATTAAAAAGCAATTCACACATGTAATGACTTGAAAACACCTCTTTCATGATAAACATGCTTTTAGTTTTTGTATTAAAATTCCTTTTGACATCTTTTAGGGCCGCAAACTGTCCTGTTATCATTATGATGACAAATAGCTCATATTCTTATTTCTAAGAAAATATATTTGAAAAAAACTGATTCATGTAATATTTATGAATTATTTTGTATGAATAAATATATTTATGCATAATTGTAAATAATTCATGATGTTTGTAAAAACTACTTTTTACCTTGAAAAATAACTTAAAATAAATGATTGTACACTCAACACCATATTCAAGGAGTGTGAAAATATATTTTTTTACTTTACTTTTAATTCAATTGAAACTTTCTAAAAAAGTAGATTTTTTAAAATCAAAATCTTATGAAACCAATTAAAACAGTTACTCTCTTGTACCACACCGCTGAAAAATTTTGCGTGGGTACGATGTTTTTGAGAGAAGTCTCTTTAATAGAAAATACTATTACAATTCAAAACTGATTTTTAATGTGATTAACCATTTTAACGTGATTTATAAAGCCATTGCTGTCATCTTTAAAGTCATCTCTCAGAAATCACTATAACATGCTGATTATATATTATCAATGTTAAAAAACATTAATATTTTTGTGGAAACTGTGATACTTTTTTTAGGATTCTAAATCCTGAAAAATCCTAAATAAAAGTTCAAAAGAACAGCTTTTTTTCGTAAAAAGAAACATTATAAATTACTTTACTGTCACTTTTGATCAACTTATTGCATCCTTGTTGCATAAAGGTATTAATTTCTGTCAAATTAAAACAAATTTACTGACCCCAAGCTTTTAAATGGTAGTGTACATCATGGACCTGAGTGCTTTTCAGGAAGGTGTTTGTGTATTCATCTGTTCCTAATCAATTATGTTAATTTTTGTACTGTCTCTCAGATCTCTCCAGGCTGATGTCTGTGATCCATAGAGAAAGTTAAACAGCATTCTGCCTTTAGTATAATCCTGACCTTTCAAAGAGCTGACCTGCATGGACACACGCACTGAAGGACAGTTGGATGTCTGTAGGTTTGTTTCACATTAGCTCTACCTTCACATCACACCAGCAAAGCCCTATTAACACATTTCACCCTCATGGGTCACCAGAGCCAACGCACACGCCTTTTTTCTTCATGTCAGCGTCTCATGTGCCAGTACTTTCCTCTTTGTACCAGAGAACCAATCAGAGGCAATGTGTATGTTTCCTCATTAACGGCTGTGAAGGTCAATTAAGTGCAGCATCAAATCTGCTGAAATGAACGTAAGCCAGTTAGCGCCATCGTTTACAGCTATCTGATGAAGAAGAGAAGCATAGAACTTAGGGTAAACACAAACTCCTGCTGTTCATGCCATCTGAAGGAAATCAAACAGCCAGTGCTGATCAGACATCACCATAACTCATAACTCACCCATCTCGCCGCACTGTCAGGAAACATTCTTTATACGTTTGCTGCAGGTTTTAATATTCACTAACACTGAAAAATGACAGTCCATAAACATATTTTGGATTATGAGAAAAAGCGCACAATGTAGGCTATTACGTTCTCTATGCCGTTCCTTGTAATTTGCCATTATCTCTCTGACAGTTATGTCTTCATTCATTTTTCATTTTGTATCAGGATGGAGAATAACATGCATCAGAGTTGACACCACGGGCCGCTTTACGAGCGCGCTGACGGAATGCGGGAATGATGGCCTGCCTGCTGCCTGTGTTTGTGTTTTTCACTCAAGTTACGAGAAATGAGTGCTATATGGAGAGTCCATCGCTCTGACAGTTGGCTGACCTGTCACGGAAACACTGTCCTTTCGAACTGGACCAATGGGCCTCATCTCCCAAAGGCAAACATTAAACACACAGAGAGAAAACTCTGTGTTGACTCCGATCGGCAGTGTTGTGTCAGCTCAACGAACACTATTGTAACCCTCACCTCTACCCTTGTGCAACTGTTTGCCATCTTGATGGAAGTGTAGTCAATTGAGATTTTGTCACTCAGAGATTCTAGTAAATCTGAGTGCTAATATATGTATTGTGTGCAAGAGCATGGGTATGGTATGCTCATTTCGCTCATTCTATTTCTTCCAAAATTCATAGTTTCTAGAATACATTTAAAGGAAATTTTGACGTTGTGTACTCACTCTTATATTCCAACTGCATTTGAGTTTTTTCTATGAAATACATTTGAATGGTGACCATGTCAAGGAAGATCTTCAAAACAAATTTTTATTGAATTATGACTATATGGCTTCATAAGACTTAGAATACAGTGTAAGTTGTATTGACAATTTTATGATGCCCATTTTGGCAACAGCCTATGGTCACCAAAAACTGCTTGAACAATGCACTAAACATCATCACATTACACAGTTTACATAACACATAAATAATTTTTTATTTATGAATATGTATCTCATAGACTGTAAAAAAATGATCGTGATTTTAATGGTAAAAGACTGTAGAAATACCACAGTAAAAACCTGTTAAATGATTTACAGTAAGTTTCCTTACAATATACGGTGAATAACTGTAATAGATCTAACCTTTGTTTTCGAGAAAGTAGCCTCCGAGTCAACACTCATAGACTGTGTCTGAAATCACACCCTAAACCCTCATTCACTATTCCCTACATTAGTTCACTATATAGTCCACAAGACCGAGTGATTGAAAGCAAATAAGTGAATTCAGACACTGATGAACAGCTGCTGTTAACAAGCAGAATCACTGAAGGAAAGAATAAGAAACAAAACTACAACTGACTTCCAGTCACAGCCTTGCATGAAATTAACCAAAATAAAACAGCAGAGGAGGATTAAACAACTCCACAAACAGCATTACCAGCTTCACTCATTACTAACCAGACTCACTTTAGTTCTGTGATATATCTACAAAAATTCTTTGAGAATT
This sequence comes from Sinocyclocheilus rhinocerous, assembly GCF_001515625.1. Lineage (NCBI taxonomy): Eukaryota > Metazoa > Chordata > Actinopteri > Cypriniformes > Cyprinidae > Sinocyclocheilus > Sinocyclocheilus rhinocerous. The sequence continues at coordinate 90,365 of NW_015629109.1, forward strand.
TACCGAGGTTTATATTGTATTGAAAATGTTTTGTTTGGCCTCACCATTTTGGCGATCAGTGGTTGCTTTATTTGGGCTCTTGACCCTTGACTCTTTAATGTTAGTTTTTCTCTGCTGTTGTTTCTGTGTATGTAAAGCACATTTGTTATGACAAGAAGAGCAGAGAGAAATTGTAATGAAGTGGTTTTGATAACTATTAATGATGATGAAATCATCATCTCATGATATGATTTACTGATTTCAATTAGTGACTAATTATATGGTTTTTTTTGTTTTGTTTATGGTACTAACATGACTCTACAAGATATGTTGACAAACTACTGTTAAGCATTTAAAAAACATTTTATGCACAAAACCTTTAGAGCTACAGCACCGTTTAGACACACACAGACATCAAGAATCAGCACATGAATCTCAACAATGGTGACTATTATTAATAAAAATTAAAAAAATCATGCCGCAATGCATGCTGGGTGCCAGTACAAAACTCCCAGTAAATAAAGGTAACTTGACTTGACATATTGTGCTTAGGAATGTTTCACAATGATTGCGGTAGTATCAGTGGTGCAACTCAAGAGTATTATTTATATGTTACACACTTAATAAGAGATTAAACATTAGGTGAGATCTGTGAACCAGACTAGTTCATGATAGTCTTGACATCACAAACACCAGTTTTATCTGATCATAGATTCTTTTGGCTTTTCTTGCTATAAAAACGGTGTTAAATAAACACAGCTAATTTAAGCAACCAATGAAAAACTATTTTTAAAAAGTCAAGGTTCAAGAGCCCAACTAAAGCAAACACCGATCGCCATTATGGTGACTTCAAATGAAAGTACAACACCTAAAATCTCAATAAGAGCTTTTGTACACATATGACAGAAATACATTCACACTGGTTAGTAATAAGAAGCTGGTGATGCTGTTTGTGGAGCTGTTTAATCCTACTCTGCTGAGATCTTGATAAATTTAATGTGTTTTATTTCCAGTTGATTTCATCTTTGGCTTTGGCTGTAAGTTGTGTTTCTCTGCTCTTGTTTCTCTTTCCTTCAGTGATTCAATGCTCAATCCTCATTTAATTATCTCATTAACTTCATCATTTGAAAAATAATGTGTTTTTTTGAACATTAAAGCATGTCAACATATTCTGTTACACCAAATACACCAAATAATGATCTTTAAAAAAGCATCATATGACCCCTTTAAAGGCAGTAACTGTGTAGTTACTGATGCAGCGTGAATCTCTTCAATAATTTCAATCACACATGCATGTGTGCTGCTGTTATTTGCAAGAGATTTGAGTTGAATTGATGCTTTTAATGACTTTGCATAAATCAGTAGGTTTTTCTTCATGGACTTAAGCAAAATAGTTCTTAAGACCAATATGCTTGCATTACTTAAACATTATAAATATTAGTTTATAAACAAATGCCAAATTAAGTGCAGTCGGTTTCTGCAAATAAAATGAGTTAACTCAAAGGTTTGCATATTAACATTGTATCAGTTAATGAAATACAGTTTATCACTGTAAATTTTAACCGTTCTGTAAAACCTAAAATGTTGCTACCGTATTTTTCACGGTAAAGTTCTGGCAACCATAGCTGCTGGTATTTTACCGTCAATTTAACAGATTTTTTTTTACAGTGTAGGGTGCAACAATTTGAAAACTCACACACTTTACCTTTGTAACCCCCCTGTAATTTGGTTAAGCCTGAGGTCAAGTGTCACCATTTCTAGTCCTAACGCTTATTCAGTTCACAAAAGCCAACATCAAGCAGTGCTAATAACTCGTGGCGTGCTATAACAACACAACAACAAAAAAAAAGCAAAAACTCACAATCTTATCCTCTCTCTAAATACCGAAATCTCAGTTTGGTCAGACAGTAATTAGTCTTTTCTGAATAGTTAAAATGTGTCTGGGACACAATGAGCCCAGAGACTGTAGTACACTGTTAGGTTTTAAAGTTTTGCTAAAGATGTGCTATAAATGAATAGTGCTCAAAAACGTCACGACTTAAAGCAATTGTATGTAGTTTTGCAGTTACTGTACATTTTGCAGTTAAATTCCTTTTTCCCTAATGCAGTTTATGTAGTTCTGCAGTTAAATTTTGCAGTTGCTAGCTATGTTTCCATCCAAAGATGCGAATTTAACTTATGCGCAAAACTGGAATATCGCATAAAACATTTGCGAATAAAGCATCCAACGAGCCAAAGAGAACAAAATAGTCACTTCCCGATAAACTGCCATTACATATCTCTAAGAAAACTAGGAGAAGCCACTGAATATAATAATTTTCATATATAATAAATTACTTGCGCCTCAGAGAGAGCAGATGTAACACAATTAATGCGGTTATTGCTTTCAGAGGTGGATGCCTGCTGTTTGGGAACGCAGTCATGTAAGACAATAATTATACAGAAATACTTTGACGACAGACTTTGCTCAGGCATTTCAGAACAACCAAAACCACATATAGATGCTGTGAACGAGACCGGTCCACTGGTTAGTCAAGTTATCCCATCTCATAGCGCAAAGTCACATGACTTTTTTAATGCGAATGGTGGAATTTATTCGGTAAATGTGTTTCCATCATAGTTTATGCGCATTTTTTCTTATCGGATAAAAAGTTTATCCTACTCAATTATGCGCATACGTTTTTAATGCGCATTTTTAGAATTTATGCGCATCTTGGCGTTTCCATCCAGCGTTTTCTTATGCGATATTCCAAAACGCGCATAAAAATAGGTGGATAGAAACATAGCTACTGTTAACTCCTTTTTGCATAATTTCGTAGTTATGTACATACTTCTTGTACACAGAAACAAAACTTATCGATTTTGAAACTGATATTTCAAGGTATAAAACAGTTGTTTTAAGCCGATCTGACTCATCTATAACCAAAAATTTTTGTTGCTTTTGGGTGATGCTACATTCGGTGTCCAAAACCACAGTCATGTAGGCAGACACAACATGAAATATCTCTGAGTTCACCTTTAGGGTAGTGTCTGGTTTCAGTGCAGAACCAATCTTCATACCTGCAATGGTGAGTGAGTTGTTTGCTTTAACACACCGGGGCCATTTTCTTTACATTTTGCTGCCCGTCTCCTTTGTTCATCAGCAAATTGAAAGAATGTTTCTTTGTGCGAACAACGCTGTCAAAGACTAAGCCCCTGTCACTTTGTGTTGCAATCTTGATCTAATCTCTCTTCCAATGAATACCGACTCACTCTCTCCCTATTTGCCTTTCCTGTCCCTTTGTGCTTTTCTGAATAGATCTGAATGAGTGTTATGCCGTAAGAACGCCCCCCGCCGAATGAGTTCCGCTCTCCTCCACTTCACCCTTCCTGTCTGAAAGCGCCAGACTCTCTCCGCTCTGTCCCGGCAGAAGCTATTCAATCGTTTAATGGCTGCCGAATACACCGAGGTCTGTGATCAAAGCCCTCCTGCCTCTGACAGTTGGTGACAGCATCGAGACAAAGGCGGTGCGGCGAATAAAACGCTCAGAGCTGTCATTATTAAAGTTTAGTCGGGAGAAGAAAGCGGGCGTTCGACAGATGCGCCAGCTTCAAGAGAGAACAGCCGCGTGGTTTCTCTAACAGCTCTGCTTGTGTATGATAATTATGACATTTGCGTTTAATTGGGGTAATTGTCTCAATGAAGTCATCCGTGCTCACTGTTGCTCGCCAGGCCCATGAGGCGCCATGCCATTTGAGATTACAGTGCATGTGTTTGGATGAGTTTTTGTGTTTGTACACTTTTACTGTGAGCTAATGTAATTTTAGCAGAAATTAGTGTGTTTTTGCACACGCATGTGCGCGATTTGGGATGCGCGTGTGCCTGAATGCTTGGCGATAACGCAATCTGTAGTGTTTCTGCTCTCCCTGTGGTCCTGGTCTGTGGCAATGTGGTGTGGCTGATATATTTGTGCAAATGTCTGGGTATGTGTGTGATCATCTCTCGCTTTGGTCAGACTGGAGGCCAACGCTGTCCTTAATCGCTACAACTCTTCGTTCTCCCGCTCCTTCTAGCTTCCTGACAGCATTGACATTCTCAGGGCAGAAACACAGCCTATCTTTGCCAGGGTGTCACCTTTCTGTTCTCCTCAACAATCCTTTTTATCGTTCTCGCTCAACTGCTCTCTCTCTCTGCCCCATTTTAATCTGTTGTTCTCTCTCTCACGCCATCTAAAATGATTTAGAGTCTTTTTTCCCCCTTCTCTGGGCTGTTCATTAGAAGTTGTTGCAGGGATTTCTGAGTAAAGATCAAGGGAAACTTGATTGCAGATCAAGTTTGAGATTGAGAGCATTCAATCTTTGTTTTCGAGCTGAATGTCAACGCTTTTCATGATGATACTTATTTATTAATATTGAGGGCTGAAATAAAGGTTGTTGACTCTATCTTGCTAATGAAGTAATTAAGTTTGTGCTGGAGTCCATTTGATGCCCATAATCACCGGAATGCATTGGACAACACAGTTTTAATTAATTTGACATTTCCTGTTTTCCTTTGTCCATTCTGCAATAGAATCTTTGATCTCGATTGGTCCCTAGTGAGATTTAATTTCGAAAACAGCCCATGGGGGAAGTTCAGTTTTAGACTTTCGGGAGCGGACAGGGACGCCGATGGCAATGGGGGACTTTATTCTGTGGCTAAAAAGGCTGAGATTGATGAGATCCACATGTCCCACTGTTCATTTATCAATAAAGCTGCCACCTCACCACTAACTTGGGCGGGTGTGTGTTAGCATTCATCAACACCAAGGCATCAATCACCAACCTCTGAGCAGCTACTTGGCAGTCCATTACACCGACCTGCCACCGATGCTGCCACCAAACTACTTCTTTTTTTTCCACCCTATGATAGCTTACCTTAGTGCTGGGGGTCTTTAGAAACGTCTGCCCTTACTGTGCCGTAATCGTAAGCGGCCGTGATGTATGTGTGTGATCTGTGCATAGGTGTGTGGATCAACACTCTCTGTTAATTCATCTTATTTGCTGTTGTTACTGCTGAAGTAATGACTGGAAGACCAGTGGATTGATATGGCACTCAAGCTGCGTTTATTCCTGGCTTTTTAAATCCTTACGGCATTATTTGGGAAAAGACAATCCCCCACCTGCTACATTTATCTGCTTCTCTCCTAAGGCAAGGCAGCTCAGTGTTTACTTATAACAGGAGTTCAGAGTGAAAATGATTGGATCGGAGTAAATACCAACCAAAATACCAACACACAACCAATTTGTTCTTCCTTGTATCAGTTTCTTAAGATGTTGTCCTACTTTAGAATTTTTATATAGAGCAAGTGAATCTCATAAAAATGCTTCAACACAAAATGAAAGGAACGAAAAAACAAATATCAAATAAATCTATATATCTATCTCTCTCTGTCTATCTACCAAGAAGAAAGAGATTAGGACATTTAAGACTTTTGCATTTTGACATTATTTCCCATTACAATTAAGCACATATTCTCATTACATCTAGAAGAGTAAATATAATTTACTCTTAATTTACACTTATAATTTAAAATAGATTTTTTTTACAGCTTTAAGACAGGCTTTGGTCGAATTTCAGTGCACTTTGGGAGTTTCCAGATATTAAAGTCCAATTTACTTTATGCTCATTTTGTTGAAGGTCTGCAGTGTTTCAACCCACTGATTGACTCTAATCACTCAGTAATGACTACAAACAAGATTTGGGTGAATTATACAGTCATCATGTAAATGGTGACAAAACTTGGGAGTCGTTTAGAGTAAATCAGCTTTTGTTGAACTGGCCAATCAGACAGTGTTTGTTAATTAAAAGCAGACATTGATTGGGTTTTTGTTTCTAATTACCGCCTAAAGCCTTGAGAGTGTAGTTGTCTATCTGTTTGGTCATTAAACAGACAATTTTGTGTTTCCCTTTTATTACCTGACATGATTTAAAAGGTCATAGATAGAAATTACAGGAACATACTCATACAGCATCTCACACACTGCTATCTTTTTGTGTTCAGACACTTATTAGCCCTATTAGCACCCATGTAATTATAATTCTTACCTGACTGGATCAAATTTGACTTATATTAATCAGGCTTCTGTTATGGCAGTCATTTTATCCCCGTTTTCTCTTCAGATTATAGTTATGTTGACATAACCCGACATTAGCCTTTCAATCACTAAAGGCACAGCATAATGTTTTTCTTTTCCTCAGCAGAATTCCTCAATTTCATTATAGCTATGTCATTCAAAATAAGATTAAACCCCCACACAATATTAAAAGAAAGGTGTTCGTAACTGATCTGAATGAATAAACATTAGTCTGTGTGTGTAACTGATCTGTTATAAAACTGGCCTGTCATTTGGCCCAAACTGAATTTCAATTAGTCATTTAATGTTTGTTTTTTTCTTATCCTACTCTGAATGCAGAATATATATAGCACATATAGAATATATAATCATTATTACTCAATCAATGGTTTTGTAGTCTGATGAAAAAAAAAAGATTTGTAATTAAAACCTTGCAGTCCTTCTACAAGGGCTTCTCATCATTTCTAAAAGGATGTTACATTGCTAGTTTTGTTAAACAGGATGGATGTGAGGAAGGCCCAGGCTCTGCGAACATTCACAATAACCACAATACGCTTAAAACCAAATTAAGATGAATTTTCTTTCCAGTGTTAATTTTCAATGTATGAATTTTATTTAAATCAGTTTGTCTTTTGATAATTTTTTCTTCAAATCTAGTTAATTTGTCTATTTTACAGAATTATAGTCAATGAAAATAAATTAATTGTTTTTGTCTTCAAATTTTCTTTAACAGTAAGTTTAAATGTAAACTTATTATAGTCATGAAACACCTATTTGATGCCTTCTTTATTGTTAATGTAATAAAAATGATCTTCATTAAACATACACAAATTGTGATTTTTACACTTTTGTTTCCTATTTATTTCTATTTCCTAAAGATATAAAATATTTATCCTTTTTTTTAAATAGCTAATATTTTTTTAATTTTCATCCTATTAAAACTTCATTTGACAGCCATTAGCATTAGTTCAACCAAAGTCAAACCAACCGCCATTTTGCCACATGCAATTGCTAGCTTGAGACTATTATTATTATTTTCAAATTTAGGAAGAAGAACATATACATTCTAGTGTGTGTGACATTGAATAAAACTTTGTGTAGTGCCAAAGGAGTCATCAGTATATCTGAACCACTTTCCCCAAAGATGAATTCTGTAAAATTTAAATGCTGCTAATATAACTGCTATAAAATTGATTACGTGAACTTTTAGGAGCACACTGGTATATAAATGCTAACCTCAAAGCTAACAAACATGGACCAAAAGTCACAAAACACTTACTTGTGCCTGTAAACAGACCTCAAGATGGTGAGTTCCAGAAGTTCTAAAACCAATTACGATCATCCTGGAATTTAGGCTGCTCTCTCTCTCTCTGTTTCAGTCTCTCTGCCCACTTCAGCACTATTAAGGTGTGAGAGGAGGGAGGGTGTGTGAGTTTTAAAGTTTTACTCAGTGAGCCTGGCAGGCACCCAGTGTACATCTTCTCCAGCACATTACCACAAATAAAGAGACACTGACATCATGCCTCCACTTTATAATTTATGATTGCATCAAGGGCCACACACACACATTAATGTACACACAACCACTTTTCCAGATACACACACAAATCTGCATCCATTCTTATTCAACCCATGCCGTTTCTTTATACGATCCGCAGATCTGCTGAAGTATGCAAGTACCCTCAGATGCAAAGGATTGTCAGAGAGATATTTTAACCCTGTTTTGCCGATAGCTGTGACATGCTAAGATTAATAATGTGTCCGGTGAATTACAGCCTGGGCATTTACAAGGTCGTCTTTGATTGTGCGAACTTTGCAGAACGTGCTAGTACCAAACCCACAGGTTTATTTCTTTATTTTAATTTGGCGGCCACTAGTGCATTTCCTACTGGAGGCTCTCCAACGTACCCCTGACATCCACCGCTCATAAAATCTGCATTTCGAATGGACCCGAGTCATCCGAAGACAACTCAGTAATCACAGTATTGCCAATGCAGCTAACAGCTAGAAAATGTCTATCGAATAATTCACATAGGGGGTGGGTGTTAGCCAATGACATCAAGCCTGTAGCTGAGAGTTCAGTGGAGGATACGGCACGTTAGGTTGTCAAATGGGTTTTCTGTCTTTTATAGGACAGTATGGGAGCAGCGTTTCTCTGTGGCATTAGCACATTAGGATACTCACCAGTCCTGAGGGCATGAAGACGTTAGCAGTAATAACCAAACCAGCAAGCTCCTAACAGTCCCTCTAAATCAGCTAAAATGCAGATGAATTATGATTAGATTTCATCTGAGTATGTGTGTGTATGTGTATGTGTGTGTGTGTGTGTGTGTGTGTGTGTACTGGTTTATATATCCTGGTGGGGACTTAAACCTGACTACACACAGACTCATGGGGACTCGTGTCACGGTGGGGCCCTAAATTGTGGTCCCCACGGGTACAAAAGCTTATAAATCATACAGAATGAAGTTTTTTGAAAATCTAAAAATGCACAAAGTTTCCTGTGAGGGGTAGGTTTAGGGGTAGGGTTGGTGTAGGGCAATAGAATATACGGTCTGTACAGTAGAAAAACCATTACGCCTATGGAGAGTCCCCACAAGGATAGCTGACCAGACTGTGTGTGTGTGTGTGTGTGTGTGTTGATTGATGAAACACTCTCTTCATCTTGGCTGCTAGCTGCAATAAGTTCTTTATTTTTATGGTGGCCAGAAAAATGCTCATATTCTTTACAGTCATATATACGGTATGCAATTACATAGATAAAAGACCAGTCTCATTATTCGGCTGGTTTTATAAATTGATAATTAAAATAGGACTGTCAGTTAAACATTCATTCACTGTGATTAATTACAAAAAAAATGCAATAAAAAATTAAAGCAATTAATCATGACCCCTGATTGTACATAATTACAATTTGTTCATTGACTAACAATATATACACTGTATATATATATATAATCAAATAAACAATATATTGGCATCTAAAACAACTTTTCGTATATTTAGTACTTTCATCTGCAATAATAATCATTCGTTTGAGGGCTTTTTCAGCAAACATTACTATATGCATATTAATGAGTCTGCTTACCATTATAATTACTTTGATTAAAATTTTTAATGTATTGACAACCCTAATTTAAACCTCTAAGAGAAGCGCAATATAATTACTTTAAGTATATCCTATTAAATTGTGCTCAGACACAGGTATAACAACTGGAAGGCAATCATCAGGATAACTTTTTCTCATAGTTATTATAACAATTGCTTGAGTTTAAATTTGGTGTGTAACTCATCCCAGATCTTTTGTGCTGGATATAATGCAACTTGCTGTGGTATGTCTTACTTTTCTAGGTGATCAGACTTTGTTAAAACAGACAAAACAATTCCCATAGACTTTCACTGAAATACAAAACAAAGCCATATCTGGAGATCAGAATATAATAGAGAATTGACTTGGATCAGTAAGTAACCATCCAAAACACTTTAGCAACTGTAGCAGCAGCATGCCAAGAACCATTCAAAACACCTTAGGAACCACAGTCTCATCAGTGCGAGTATTGCACCGAACCACTCATATTTTCCTCCGGAAATGAAGAATTTGGTTCTGTCTAAACTGTCTCCAGTAAAGTACAAGTGAGCTTAACTCTGTCTTTTTGTCTGTGTGCAATTGCTGTACTTTGCCCAGGCCGTTCTAGTGCCAGCTCTATTGGAACTGTGACATCTGTCATAGTTATTATAATTTTTTTGTTGTTGTTCCGCCAGTTCCAGGATAATAGTCGAATGTGAAGGCTTTGGTGCCCAAACTGTCAAACCGGTGCCAACTGCGAGCACAGAAGTGAAGCCAAGGAAATGGCACAGCTCTGGCCTAGAGCACGGTCACTTAGATAGAAGTAATGGAGTAAGACCTGTGCTGTATCGCCTTAAGTCATGTTATTCTGAATGTCAGCTTTCTGCTTAAGTGGAAAACAGCAGTAGGTGCAGCTGTGCTTGTGTCGTTATTACCCAAGACAGTGTCTTCCCATAAAAATCAGGAAGCTCATTGAAACTCGGGTGACACAGCCAGCAAATCCTTTGGAACATGAATTTGATACAGGGAGGCATTTGACAAAATAGTCTCTAGGCGATTTATGGAGTTGAAAGGAGCAGTTAGGGAGCTGGTGGTGTGTCACATGACAGCGCAATTCAAAGTCATGCCAGCATAGAGCGGTGAATGCTAACAAGCTATTCTGAGACAATTAGAACTCCAGAAGTGCTTCACTGAAAAAACGCCATTATACATATATATCTCTTCTCACTTGTGGCGTGTATAGGCCTGTCATTCAAATTCATTAAGTGCATTAGATGAGCCTGACATCTGCTACATTAAAAATGCAATTATCTGAATTCATAAATATGTAATTGCAGGTGTTGAATAATTGATGTGGTCTAATGCTCTGTGTTAAGTTATAAACTGGCTCTTAATGGGTGCGTAAAGGGAACAAAAGGTGTGCTTGGTGCAAGATTAAAAGTCAGAGAGATTCCCTTTGAGAGTCCTCATCTTACACCCTGTGTGATTAATTAATAATTATTAATAAACAGGGGCATAAAATCTGCAGGCTGAGATGCACACTTGAACATGTGCCCTCTCTCATATCTGCACAGCGAGATGTAGGTAGCCAGCAATCTAATGTATATTTATAAGTCTACAGTCACATAATCAGGATCGTGTAGTTCAAGAATCGACCGTTGAAAAAAATCACATTTTTATTTTGACTGTCAAAAATGCAACTTTCTTTTTCTCATAATTGCAACTTTTTCTTATAACATGCCTCTGTGTTTCTATATTTTACTTGTTAGGTGAATCAATTTTATTAGGTCAGTTTGAATGTGAATCAGATTTGAATTAGGGTCCCCTTTTACACTAAACAAATGTTGTACCATTAGACTCTCAACTTAGACTTGCATAATGAAGTATGAAACTTTTTTTTTTTTTTGGTCATGTCCTATTCCACCAAGGGCCCCAATGAGCCAGGACTGCCACTGGTGCCACATAGGTGTGTGACGCATGTGTGTGTGCACAACTAATTATGCTTAGATGCTGTGGAGACTGATATAATCCCTGCTGTGTTTAATCACTGTTGAAACATGTTGGTCTTTATTGCATCACAGAGGAACAAGAAAACAAAGCAAAAATTATTCTCTCGTTTAATATTTAATTTCTCATCTTGGCCTTGTAGAGCCACAGTTACATTTAGTCAATTAATTTGCCCAGATGACGTGATTCACATAAATCCACAGGAACAGAAGGCATTTAACCTCTTTGTTGCCAAAGAACGAAGGGTAAATATGAATATAATTGCAAGTTCTGCATGCTCCATCATGTCTCAAGTATTGCACGGATGAAGCCATCAACATGGATCACCACTGGATGCCAATATCAAAGCTTGGCAGTAAAATCTTTCTCAGCACTGTGATAATAACTCTGCTAATGAATTACCCACAGTCTTCTGGACTCCAAATGGAAGGCCTATGGTGTTTGTGTGTGAGTAGAAGAGAGCGAGAGAGACTTTGCCTCACACTGAAGTAAATCTCAGCTGCTGTCACTCTGCAGTTTTTAATGTGCTTCCTCTGTCCTGCCTCTCGGGTGCATTCAGGGTAAACCAACTTAAACAGCAGTGTGCACAATTTGGTGTGGTCTCACACTGCGTGTATGTGTGTTCTGATGAAATATAGGATAAATGTAGCTTGCTCAGCACCGAGCAGACTTTGAGAATAATAACTTTTGGCTCTGGAGTGTTTGTGATTTCTGTTAAAGCAGCAAAGCACGTCCTCGCCTGCCCCGTTAAACCATGTGAGACAAAAAAGGTGACTTTTGCTTTAAACCCTTGGGGCGTCACGCACGTACACACTCAGACAATCTGTGACTCATTGTAGATTTTCTGAACTCGGTGTGTGGCCTCATAGGCTCGGATAATGTAATCTGTTGAGATCAAGTCGACTGAATCGGGCAAGACTTTTACCGCTTAGGGTCAGATGTGGGGTTAGTGTAGACCACGCAGCTCTAACTGAGGTGGAAATGCTCACTTATTAACACAAAATGAATGTTTTATGCCATGCTCTTTGTTCACTGTGACCTTAAAAGCTGAAAAGGTGCAATTATCATTACGATCATCCAATAAGAGCAGGCAAGTTACCCAGAATTCCAAGGTTGTCTACGTACAAATGTGTCATCCAGGGTTGCAAGAAAATACACTGAAGATGCTGCAGGGGGAAAAAATAATTTATAGAATTTGGCTTGCTATTTTAAAGTATATTTTTTATAAGTCAGTGAGGATACATTGGTTGTAGACTATAATTTGGAGTGTATTATGGGTATAAAACTGAGAACTATGCAGGTAATGAAACTGTTCTGAATTCAGACAGCATTATAAAATGGCCAACACTTGATGGATTGCACTATATTGGGAACAGGGAATGATACTGGACACGACCGTCTTTCTGTTTCTCTTCCTCAGGGAAGAGGGCTGCAGTTGATGCCGGGCTTGTGTAATTGTGCATCCTCTCGAACAAATCTGTCCTTGCATCTTCCGACTGCTCTCTATCCCGGTGCCTCCCTTGCTCTGCCTATTATATGCGGCTCTTAATTAGTGTCTCATGTGAAGGAGTGTGAGAGTGTGGAGTAGAGGCTCATAGCCCATCTAATGCAGCTGTCTGTTTTGCCACAGGACGCTCTGACAGCAAAGAGCCTCTAATTACGCACATGCGCACACACCTACGCATACGCAAGGCCTGTGTTTTGTTAGGAGATACAGAACAACAGGATGTGTGTAAGGTCAGGCGTTCGTACGCGTGTCCATGTGTGTCCTTTCCTTTCTCACATAGTTGTTGTTGTACTCCGAGGACTGTCTCCCCTTCAGTATCATGGTCTCCATCTGCTTGTCAGCTGGTGGGTTTATAAACGATCAATGGCTTAAAGTTTGTTCACGGAGAGATTGTACAGGTGAAGTGTGGGAGAGCCACTGTGCTGCCTGATTTGCTTTCTGTCACATCTCTGCGCTGCGATTGGCAGCGACTGTCGTCATGCCTGAAAATCTATTCCGCCCACTGTGTCTGACTCCAGCTCTGTTTTTAACCAGTAGATTTATTGTCATCTTAATGTGGCTTTAATTTTGCCTTCCGCTCCAGAAGCAATATCCTTCACCTCTCTCGGTGGTACAGAAACATCTTTGATGGACTTTATATCGTATCTATATATTTAAAGGTGAATGATGTCAATGATATATTTAAAAGTGTGATTTTTTTTGTTAGACCGGAAGAAAAGGTTCCTGTACCTTTTTTTTTTAAGAGTGTGCACTGTCAAAAGGAACACCATTGTACCTTATTTATCTCTAAAGGGTGCATGTTAGCATCTTAAAAGGTACAAATTAGTACCTAAATGGTGCAATTTAGTATCTTTTGAAAGAGTGCCACCGTAGTGACAGCATTTGTACCTTTTTTTTTTGTGTGTGTGTAACCAAACAATTACCTGTGATATCTTAGCATTATTTATATATTATTAATATTCCAAATTTAGCTTTTATTTTTATGTTTTGTATATATCTTAATTAGTTGGTATGTAGGGGTGTAAATATTTGTTCTGTCAGTTATTTAATATCATAATTTTTCTCAATTATTATGGAACAGTTCATAATTATTCACATAAAATATGCTGAAGACAATTTGAAACAAAATAATGTGTCAGTATTTACATTCATGGTCAACAAATAAATCATATTTTCATAAAACATTATCATATGTCAGCAAACTAACTCAAACAGATGTTAAGTAGACTGAAAGATTTATACACTTCACCTTTCGAGATAAAAAAAAAAAGTATGTGTATATACATTTCTAACTAATAGCACAGCAGGTGATTATGCTTACTGCAAACCATTGTCTTCTCTCTATCTCCTTAATCTTTCTCTCTATATTTTGGTCTTTCCTGTCAGTGCTATCAGGCTTCATTGATTTATTTGTCCTCTGGGTCTAGTCTAAATACATATTGCTACTTCCACAGACACTTATCGAACTGTTTCGAGCCTCGTATGAAAAATGTTCTTGGTAGACAGATGTGCGGAATGCCTGCCCTGATTGATTAGCATGAATGCTCTTTGCCACACACTTACAAACCCACTCTGCATGCTTATCTGGCTTCTGTGTTAAGTTGTGAGCCATCGGAGGCGTGTGGATTGAGACTCCACTCAGACTCAATGCCAGATGAACCCAGACACAGATGATACAGGATAGCAGCTTTACAGCCGAGATTTTAGGAGACCTTATAACATTCATTTATAGTAAAACAGAATGATACTGCAGAAATGTTAATGGTTTGTGAGTTCCAGGCATGCACTGCATTATGAATAAATTATGAATTTACTGTTATATGATTGTTTCGCTGACATTTTGTTGAAACGTTTGTTGTTGTTTTGTCATTATTGTTAGGTACTACTACTTGTTGTGTTGTGATGTTAAGATCTTTGTACATTTGTTGTTTGCCACCATTCTTGAGCTTTGTGTATCAGTTTTTGAGATCCATGCACAGCCTTTTAAAATTATATTAGGTCCCTATGATTTATGCGATGCAGAAAACGTAGACTGAATCGCAGAATCCGGTCGTAAAAATTGAATTTACTGTATAACACGGAATTTCATGGAACTTGCCAAAAGCAGGTCAGTTCCCCTAAATCAAAAGATTATGGACTAGTGTCTGTGAATATTAGGCCACAAGAATACTATTTAGATATGAATCCTGCATGTTCTCTCTGTGAATGAATGGCGCAGATGTGCGGTATCGTTTACTACACACATACTGAAGCATGCGTGACTCTCACAGTGGTTTCATGAACACTCTGAGAGTCACTTCATGAGCATTTTACAGTTTCTTTCGAGAAAAATCATATAAAAACACAAACTTGAAATTCTTCACAGCAACCCGTTAAAAAAGTTCGGTTTAACTTGAAGAAACTGTGACAGAAATATATTACTTAATGTAATGATAGTACTACTACTACTACTACTAAAATTAACATTACTTTTAAAGGAATATTTACCAGAAAAAAAAAATATTTACCAGAATTTATTCACCAGAAAAATGTAAATACACAACACAGTATTTCTGGAAAAATAAATACATAAATAAATAAAATAGATAATAAAATAATACATCATATTACTCATATTAATCAAATCGTATTAATCATATAACAAAATCAATTAATTAGAGATTTTCATTATTAAAATTTAATGAAACCATTAAAATGGAATCCAGAAAATTAAAGTGTAATAAATTGTGTAAGTTTCATGATTTCAATGAATTAGGCATGACTTTGATTACAATTTAATTTCATTTAATTATTAAAACAGAGTCTAGACAAATTCAGGAAATCCAGGAACAGAATCCAGGAAAATTAAAACAGAAAAAATAGACCGGATTTCATAGGACCCTACTATATGCCAGATATGTTTACTATGCAACGTGAAATGTACTTATTTAATTCTGTGGCAGAAACAGCCTTCTGTATTTCACAGGCTTGATAAAAAAAAAAAGAGTTGATAAAACAAAAAGAGTTTTACTCAAAAAAAAAAGAGGTTATGATGATCTATATAGATTTAATGCTAATTTTTGTCACAATAATAATGAAATGACACCTAAATCCTTTTCAAGGTGTCATTAAACACATCTGTAATCCTTTAAATATTGTTTTTTTTGCACAACGCCAGAACGGGTCATTTCAGGGCGTTTTCGCTAAAGCACCATGAATAAGATTAGGGCTCAGCCCACCTTTCATCCCTCAGTGTTATGTGTCAAATAGGGATTAACAAAACGCTAGAATTGAAAGAGACCCATGGAACAGCTTCTGACTAAACTCTGCTATAATTACAGGAGTAGAGCTGCCACATTCTTACCACAGGTGAAGATGAGATGAGAAAGAAAAAAAAAAATCTCTTCAATTACGCCGCTCCCTAACAGATTCTACATTCTCTAAAACGCATGAAGAATGTTTGAATGAGAGGCTAACAGAGAAGGAAAATTAATTATTGATTCCAATTACACAGGCAAGAGTGGAGCCTATGCAGTTAGACACTTTATTGAAGTCTGAGTGTGTGAGAGAGACCGAAAAAGAGAGAAAGTAAAGGATTTGACCTATCAGTGAAATTATCTAAATCATAAAATCATAACTGTCTGGATAATAAAATAATTATTATTTTATTATTTAAAAATTATTTAATAAAATAAAATAAAACTTTAAATAAACTTTTTGAGAAATAGCTGGAGGAAATACTTTATTTTCAATAGGAATGTGTCAAATTTTAAAACTGTATAATTTGTTCCATTTGAACAGCAGTTGTTTAATTAGTTATGCAAATTAAAACTTAAAACTTTGAACTGTTAATTTAATAAAATGTGAAGCATTTAAATTTGCACATTATATATATATTTAAAGGGGTCATATGATGCGATTTCAATTTTTCCTTTCTCTTTGGAGTGTTACAAGCTCTTGGTGCATAAAGAAGATCTGTAAAGTTGCAAAGACTAAAGTCTCAAATCCAAAGAGATATTCTTTATAAAAGAAAGGAGTCAGCCACACCTACCTAAAACGGCTCGTTCGAACACGCCCCCACATACCTACGGGTTTTATGTTTACGCGGCACGATGCAATGCAACGCGTACAAAGACAGTATAAGTCATTATAATCCATATTTATGTCCTGGATGACTGGATGCATCGAATGCCTCGTTTATAATGGGTTTTCATGTTTTTTGTCTTGTCGCTCCGGGAGACGGCATCAACAGTATGGTGAGGGGTGTAACATTTCCGTCTCACGCTTGAGGTATTCGGCCAATCACAACGCACTGGATAGCTGGCCAATCACAGCACACCTCGCTTTTTCAGACCGGTGAGCTTTGTAAAAATCGACGCGTTTCAAAAAGGCGGGGCATAGAGGAGAAACAATAATGTACAGTATGTGGAAAATAATGTGGTTTTTTTTACTTTAAACCTTAAACCTTTAATCGATTGGATTATCGACTGTAAATCCAGCATATACAAGAATAAAAGACTGCACGGCAATTTACACACACACACACACACACACTTGGGACCTGGCCAGGTCCACTCAGACACATCATTGTCTGCTCTGTAACCCACGTAATTGCTATTGTTGGTATCTATTAAGATGGCAAATTGACCTTGTCTTATCCTTAATAATGTTTTGTGTGTGCGAGATGAGATTAGATTTTGAGGTCTCTTGGCGCGGGTATTCTCACGGTCTTATTCACACAGGGATGCTTTACAACATTCAAACTCTCCTCTGAGAAACAGTAAGAAAGAGATAGCGTTAAAGGGAAAGTCTGCTCCGTGTGACAGCACTTTGACACGTTAACTATGAATAATTACATGCACAATTTGAATAATGTGGCTCACAAAATCGAGGTTTGCTTGCAGGTATCAGAGGGCTGTCAGCTCGCAGTGAGCAGACACATTTAATCTATATTAAAGCATTTTAAGAGATTAACACTCGTCATGAAAACAGAGAGCAGACATCCTCTCCCATCTCTCTCTGTTTCTCAGCTTACATTTCCCATAAAGACCTGGGAGTAAGAGAGAAGAAACACTTCTGTCTGGATCAGAATTCAATTCTGTGTGTTCACCTGGGACACAGCAATTCATTTTTTGAGAGTTATGCGGATGACTTCTTGTGTCGAGATCATGGAAAAAAATAAGTCTAGATGTCAGGAAAAAAAGCTTCTGTCAAGATAATGAGAAAAACCGTTTATGTCGAGATCACAAGAAAAAGTTGACATCTCTCAAGAACACAAATTTCAATTTGTAGAGATCTAGCAAAAAATGGCAACATAAGAAAACTAAGTTGTGTCTCAAGAGAACATCTTATATTAACATCACGAGAATTTGTTTTTTTTTTTTAATCTAGGAAAATAATCATCAGAAGCGTTAAGTTGAGACTGGGAAAACCTATGTCAAAAATATTAAGAAAATTACGATGAGATCAAGATAGCTTAGTTTGAGTTTACAATAAAAATTGTATGTCTAGACAAAAAGAAAATTGATATCGCGAGAAAACAACTTGACTTCACAAGAAAAAAAATTTGTCGAATGTATAAAAACATTATTGAGATGCTGACAAAATTTAGAAAACTTTTGTAATGTTGAGATCTGAAAAGTTGGAAAAAATAATGTTGAGATCACAAATTAAATGACATTATGATCATCATCATATTCATATATATATATATATATATATATATATATATACTGTATATATATATAATAATAATAATGTTGAAGTCCCAAGAAAAATAAGTTGTGATTAAGAAAACAATTTGGTTATGTTGAGATCAGAAGAAAATCAAGTTAAAATCTCACAAAAATACTTAAAGCATGTTGAGACCACAAGAAAACAACTTTAATTTAGAAATTTATAGAAATAGAATAGAAATTTAGAAAGAAAAAAAAAGATTCAGATCATAAGAAAAAAAAGTTTGTCATGACAAGAAATCAAGACCTTGTCCAACTTATATATGTCAAAATCTTGAGAAGAATGTCAAAGTGACAAGAAAAAGGAGTTGTGATTGAGAAAACAATTTTAATGTTAAAATCATTCACAATAAAAAGTCTTGTTCACAATAAAACAAGAGAAAAACAAGACTAATAAATGGCCTCTCAGGGGCTTCTGTAGGCTTTTTTTAATTATCAGCTTTATTTGTTTGATTTTCAAATTGTTTCTTATAAATAAACATATCAGAGGTTGTCAGAGTGTTACGTTCTTTTAGATGAACACTTGTGTGTGTTGAGTCCCAGGAGGCATTATGAGCACTGATGGATCCACTGTTTTATATTCAGCTTTACATTTCTGAAATACGCTGCGAGATTTTCCACTCTACACCGTGTTTATCCATTCATCCTTCTCACCTTCACCTTAATCATCATCTTCCTGTAGAGAAGTTTCCATCAGCATAGACCTTGGGGAATAATCTGAGCGTAAAGAAGAGAAAGAAATGGAGAAAGAGAGAGATGTTCTCCCTCAGATGGAGCACAGGGACGGGTCAAGCGCACTGAGAGACGAACCGAGAGAACCGTCTCCATAGCAACAGAGTAAACAGCCTGAGATTTGTGATGCTGCGGCTCTCTGTGGTCCACAAAACCTATGATAGAGAGACGGCGAGGGACGAAAGGTGGATGAGGGATGTGAATGAAAAGGTAATAAAGAGCAGAAACACAGTAGGTCAGATGTACTGAGTAATTGTGTCTCCTGTCTGACCTCAACTCCCATCCTTTAAAACCTGTCAGCCAATCAGACACCAGGGACTGGCCTCTGGTTACCGTGGGAGACTGGAGAATAGGAAAATGATTTGGATTTGAGATTTTCTCAATTGCTTCTTTTGCCCTTGGGGTTATACATTGTTTCCCTGGCTCAAGAAGGTCTGTGTGTGTGTGTGTGTGTGTGTTGCAGTACGAGTCCATGTGCAGCAATTGTATTGGGTGATCGTGACAGACCTGGCTGTGAACTTCCTCCCACGCAAAGCTACCCATCACACAAACACAGGCTACAATCGAGGCAAAAAGGCTAAAAACATATTTTCTCTTCCTCACTAAAAGTTGTTTTCCCACTTCACCAAAGCAAGTCTTTCATCTCGTGTAATTTGAAAGCTACATAGAATGTGTTTTTGTGTCTGTCTGTAAGAGCGGAGACAGATATGAAGGCTGAATTATCTACTGCATCGCCCAATACGCTTCTAATCCTTCAAACATTTTTGTGCCGTTTTCAGAAAATCTCTCTCAAGAAAAACAACAACTAGAAAAACATGAACGCTTTCAGAGAATCACAGATATGTGCGCTTATCCAAGGATTTTCAGGAAAGCTTATCGTTTTTACACAGACCAACAAAACCATCAATATTTCCTAAAGAGAATTTGAGTGGTGCTTGTCCAGATAAAAAAAAAAAAATCACTGCCATGATGTTGGTTGTTGCTACATGTTTGTCATTCAGTTTTTAAGGGGTTCTGCTACTTTATTAGGTGATTGCTTTTTGGTTGCTTATTGGTCCAAGTTAAAAAGAGTTTACCCACAAGTCTTTGATATTCTGGCCCCTGTATACAGTCAGGTCCGGAAGTATTCAGACACTGACTGAGTTTTTGTTCTTTTGCCTTTATACACCACTATAATGGATTTGAAATAAAACAACCAGGATGTGATTGAATTGCAGACTTTTAGCTTTATTTTAAGAGGTTCCACAAAAATATGACATTTACAATTTAGGAGTTACAGACATTTTAAGCAAAGTACATCCATTTTCAGGGGCCTAATAGTATTTGGACAGTTGATTAAGAAGAGGTTAATTGACCAGGTGCTGTCCATTCCCTTGTTACTTCAAGAGAAATTAAGCAGATAAAAAGCCCTTGAAATTCTAATTCTAATTCTAATTATGACAGTACATTAAAATAATATAATAGGAAATACCAGTTTGCAATATCAAGCTGCATAACAAACAGTTTTGTAAAAATAGCTGTACCGGAATATATTCAAAATGGCTGCACCCACTTTTAAGATAAAAATAATTCGGATGACTCTGGTACTTCATTTAAATAAAAGTATAAAAGCACTATTACACCAAAGATGATAATAATGATAGATATATAGTTTTACTAATTGTTCTGATTCTATAAGAATTGGGAATGCTATGCCATGCCACAACACAGCAAAACAATATCGTTGAAATCATTTAAATGTTTGACTGTCCACACTGTTTATTGTTCATATTGAATAATGTTGCAGTACAATTTTGCAGTATGTGCTCATTTTTAATACCCAGGAATCCATATCTTTTCAGTACTATAATATGATTATATTTGAATATTTCACAGGTTTTTACTTTAGAAATCACACACAAAATGCACCTCCAGTTTCGGTTTCAATATGTGGATTTATAAAGAACATTTTGCCTTTCTGGGGAAGGCTGTTTTCGGACGAGCCTCACAGGACACAGAACGCTCAAATTAGCTTCAGCACGGCTTGCTCCAGTGGTTCAGCCCATCTCTGCAGCCATTACAGAAGCAGTGTAATTAGTATATGCTAATGCACTGGCGATTAGCTCCCGTCAGCTCCCAGCGTCCTGTTCTACAGTTGAGAGTGGCAGAGCATCTGAACCTGAGGGCTCGGGGTACTGATGCAACCCTCTGCCCCTCACTCATTATGCCAGGCTCAGGAAGTGATCGCTGCTGCTTGGCCTTGCCTGTCATTCCTCCCTTCATTTTCCTTATGAATATTTTGTTTAGAAGAGCAGGGAGGACGTGCTGATCCCAGCTGTTTTAATGAGATGGGAGCACTGTTGTGAACGACAATGAGCCGAAACGGCACAGAAGAAAAACACTGAGGAAGTGATGCATTCGCTATTTTCAGCAACTCTAGAATCCTCAAGAAACACTCCCGCATGGTAGATAAACCAATATGGCATGGTATGTCTATGTCTTGTGGTTTATTCATGATGCATATAGGAGTTGTTTGATAGTTATTGGAAAGCTATTGCATCATGTGCCAAACACATGTGCCAAGTTCTTAGAAATACAATCTTTGATTCATGTTGTTTTCATATGGCTGTCAAGAAAAGAAGAAAATTCTATTTAATTCTATTTATATTAAAATTTATTTATATGTAATTTATTCCTGTGATTTCAAAGCTGAATTTTTAGCATCATTACTCCAGTCACATGATCCTTCAGAAATCATTCTAATATTTTGATTTGCTGCTCAAAAAACATTCTTTGATGAATAGAAAGTTCGGAAGAACAGCATTTATCTGAAATAGAAATCTTTTGTAACATTATAAATGTCTTTATCATCACTTTTGATCAATTTAAAGCATCCTTGCTAAATAAAAAGTATTAATTTCTACAAACAATTGTATAATGTTACAAATACTTTTAATTTTAGATAAATGCTGATCTTTAGATCTTTCTATGCATTAAAGAATCGTGAAAAAAAATTCAATTGTTTTAAATATTGATAATAATAATAATAATAATAATAAATGTTTCTTGAACAGCAAATCAGCATATTAGAATGATTTCTGAAGGATCATGTGACACTGAAGACTGGAGTAATGATGCTAAAAATGTAGCTTTGATCACAGGAATAAATTACATTTAAAATATATTCATATAGAAAGCAGTTATTTTACATAGTAAAAATATTTCACAATATCACTGCTTTTGCTGTATTTGGATTAAATAAATGCAGGCTTGGTGAGCAGAAGAGAATTCTTTAAAAAAAAACATAAAAAATCTTACGGTTCAAAAACCTTTGACTGGTAGTGTACATATTTCACGTTAAGAAGTATTTTTTATAAATATCATGAATTATGTAGTTTATATATAATTACATGTTTTTGGGGCGTTTATACAACCTGAACTAATCTTGCACCGCCATGAAAAGGTAAAATTATATTAGACATCAATTTTTTTTTTCTTTTCTTTTAACCTGAATACATGTGAATGTACACATTTTATGTTGTATCACTCGGACATTTTTTTTTGACAATTAATTTTACAGTCCTTCAAGTAGTCACTATATGCACGTGTGAATAAAGTAATAACTTATGCATGCAACACAGAATAAAAGCCTCACTTCCAACCCATCATTCCCTTAGAAAATTTCTCACACACTCACATAAACGCACACATTATTAATGCCTTAGCTTTCCTCTCAGCCACAAACACCTGAAGAACAAAGTCATGTTGAAGCACGCGAGTGCATTTAATTAAGACAAGAGCCTCTTGCCATGCAGATTAATTCCATCACAGCAGAATCGTCTTCTTAATAGCTGTTGTTAAGTCGCTGCGAGTTTCTGACTTTGAATGAATTTCCATGCACAGCACTAAGGCAGCTTTTTCAGGTCTGCCTGTTTGATCGAATACTACACAATGGCTTTGATGAAAAGGGTGAAAAGGTCAAAGCTAAGTGTTTGTTATTGGATCCGTTGTACTCATTCATTTTGGTTTAGCCCCAGTGACCGCAGCTATCGGTTATTGGTCGTTTAACAGATGTTTTCTCATCCAAAGCAGCTTACAGTACACTTTCCACGGGACAGTCTCCCTGGAGTTACACCCGAGGTTAAGTGCCCTGCTCACGGGTATAATGATGATACAAGATCTCAGTCTATTGATCATGTTTTCACCTTTGAAGTCAACATGACATCAAAATTGACCCTAGTGACTTTCTTAATACACATTTCTAGGCTTGTTCGTGATTCGAAAGAAAAAAAATCTGGCTTGCAATCATTCATCAAAATAGGCCACATTTTTCAAGATCCAGAAAGTTCCCAGTGAATAAGTCTAGTCATTCCCTATTTTTTCCTTCACTGGTATACTCAGATGCAGTATGTCACACATTTTGGAGGTAAAATGGGTTGCAAATGCCATTTTAAGTTGACTGCAAATGTAAATCCTTTGCTTGTGGTGGAGAGATACTCATGACCTTTAGAAACCTTCAGAAAAGCTGTAACTGAAAACAGAGAACTGAATCACATTACATCAGACTAAAAAACGCCATTATTTTCCCCATGAAGCTCCTGTTCTGATGGAGATGAAGAGGACGAAGGCTGCGGTTAGTGGGGGAACTCCCTCTCTCTCTCTCTCTCTCTCTCTCTAGCTCAAAGAATAAAACATGAGTATGGTGACATATACAGAGGTTATATAACTCTCTCTCTCAGTTTAGTTCTCCCTTGATCACTCCCTCGCTTTCTCACCGCTTGTTCTCACCTGCATCCCACTGTTTTAATTATTTTGTAGGAGGGCTACTTGACTGCAGAGATACTTTCCTGTGCTGAATGGAAGCTTGAAAACATGTTTGTAATGGAAATTTCTTTCAGTACCTTTCCTTGAATAATTGTTGTGAATCGATGAATCATTGGTAATTGAAGATGCCTCATTGATAAAATCTCCTGCTGAATCACCAGCAGTAGTTCTGTTCTGGATGATGCTTCCCAGCACGGGATGCTGATGAGATTGTGTCCATGGACAAAATGAACAGAATTGGCAAGCTGGTCCACCAACCTGGACCAGCATGGAAATTCAGGCTGGACTTTGTATTCATTTCTTCTAATTTGAAACTCCTGATCAGGCTGGATTATAGAAAAGATTCTTGA
Organism: Sinocyclocheilus rhinocerous; assembly: GCF_001515625.1. NCBI lineage: Eukaryota > Metazoa > Chordata > Actinopteri > Cypriniformes > Cyprinidae > Sinocyclocheilus > Sinocyclocheilus rhinocerous. The sequence continues at coordinate 114,617 of NW_015629109.1, forward strand.
GTGAACACTGAACAGCATTAAACAACAAACATATCCCAAACAATGTCTTTTTGCATGTCAGTTGAGTCCAGGCATGTTTACATGCACAATCTTAACCTGATTAAGCCGGCAGGTAAACGAGTTAACCCGTTTTCCTTATCGGTGTAAGATCATAAACGGCTTAATAATCACCCGATTGAAACAAGATTTTTGCCTGGCATATAAACACCGTACACCCTGAATTCTGTTAACTTCTTTAACTATAAATGTCTGACTATGTGACAGAAAAGCATCCTTACTGCGGATGTAAATGCATCTAGCAAGGTTGAATGTAGGGCTGCTTGATTATGGCAAAAATCAATCACAATTATTTTGGTCAGTATTGTAATTACGATTATTCAACAGCCAACAGCCTTTTACAAAAAAATAAACAATCGAATGTAAAATAAAACTGATTTGCATGTGAAGTTTGGGCTTTTATGGAGGAGTGAAAATGCACTGCTGGAAAGGGGGCGGAATGTAGCACAATAATCGTTTTATCTCAATTATTGTATTTTCATAATCATTGGAGGCCAAAATCAAAATCGTAATTATTTCGATTAATTGCACAACTTGAATGTTTTGCAGTAGGGAGGAGGACTTGTTCTTGACCCATCTTGTGCAGAAAAAGTAGAAGTGTTACAGTTATAATACTGCATGCTGCATTCGTAGAAACATGAAAGGAGAATTCGAGTCACAATTTTCTCAGGTTTTAGAAGAGTTTTTAATGCTTTATTTAACATCACAACTAAACAAATAGAGTCAGATACACAAATGATTATGCTTTGACATCCTTATCCTGGAAATAACCTGTTTTTCTGTATTGTAAACATGGTTTTCTTGTGTTATCAGGTTATTTGTTTGCATGTAAAACAATAAAAAGGGTTAGTTAAATTTTTGGTAGTTATCAGCGTATTGGTATGCATGTAAATGTGTCCAATATAATTTAACAGTGAAATTGTTTGTCTTAGATTTTCAGGTTTGACGGTATCAGCCCCTCTTGGTTTTGATATTGTTTATGTTGTTTTCTTGCGGTTGTGGTTTAGCATGCTAGGCTCTGAATAAATGAATCAAATCACCGCTAAGAGCAGCCATTTGCCATCCTCTCCTGCTAACAGGATTCAATTATTGTTTCCCTGCAAAATGATTAGATTCTCTTGTCTGCTTGTGAACTTGCAGCGGATAGAAAATTTGAATGTAAATTTCTGTGTTTGTGTGTGTGTGTGGGAAATAAATTCTGTTTGATTGTTCTAGTGTGGTGTTTAGGAAGCTACTTTGAAACTGTAGCTTTCCAAGCCACAAACTACTCAATTTAAAGTGGTTAAAGTACATTAAACTACTTACCCTCACTGCAATTTAAGAAAAAGTAGCTAACAGCTACTAAATCTAAATCTAAAAAAATCTCATTCATGTTCATCTCATTTCAAAAACAACTTCTGGAAAAAAACTTGAACAACGTGCTTTTTGCAATTTTGTCTCAGACTTTTAGAACTCACTGTATGTTCAAAAGTTTACAATGCTTTTCCTCACTTATTGAGATATTATCACACTTGCTACTAGGCTTGACACCATACCTGGTACAACTCAGCTGCACAGCTAAATAACAAACAGCAAGCAACATGTTTTCTAAAAAAGCAGCAAACAGCAAATCAGCTGAGCTGTAGTAAATCATTTTAAACAGCATATGAGCAGCAGTATGTCTGCCGTCATGCTTTAAACCGTTTGGTTCCTGATTGCTTTTGTACTCGTTTCTTATTTTCAAAGCCATAGCTGCACAAACGTCAGTGAATATTCAGGAAACGTTTTAATGCCTCTGAGCTGTGTAAACCCTCAAGGCCTGTGATGAAAAAAAAATAAAAGACAGGAGTGTTTGGAACGTCATGAAAGAGAGAGAAAGAAAAAAACAATTCCGTTCTTTGGGAATGTGCTTGGCACTTCAACTGAATACTGCCTCGTGTGATGCCTGCCGAGAAACTATGCCTGAGGATAGAGACGCTGCCAAATCTTTAGTGCTTTCGATAGAAGAAAAATTACTCAAAAAAGAGGAAAACTTGGTAGGATGCCATGCCATACATACATATAGGCGTCCACCATTCCAACCACAAGACAAAAATTTTACATTTGATTATGATCAGGGTCAGAGGCAGCATTCTTCACTATGAGGGTGGCTGACTTATTTCACAAACAGAGCATCAGGTGACTGAATGAAGAGAAAATCTGTTTGTTTGGTATTTCACAAGATATTAGCATACTAACTGCAGAGCTGCCAGCGGGGAGAGTACCCAGACATCTCTGGTGCTGAATAATGAATATTGTGTTATACTTGTATGCGTAGTTTATTTGTATGCATATCTCAGGATGTATTCCTCTCCAGCAGCTTCAATCCCTAGTCAAACCCCCATCTCAATTAGCATCTTTCTTCAAGTTTGATTTTCTGCTGTAGCAAATATCATCTGCTGGGTTCCTGTTTGTTTAGAAATGCTATCTGGGGTCTTTTTTCATTTCATGGTCTCTCCTCTTCTCTGTTTTCATTTGGAGGTGATGTGGCCTAGTGGTGCCTATACCTAAAACACCACCTGAGACTGGAATGCTGGGATTTTGCTAGTTAAAGCTGGTTTGTTGCTTTTGGAGCATGCCGTTTAGCTACAAAACTTTTTTGGTAAGCCTTTCCCCTGCAAGCTTGTGAAAAAAAACGAGCTGCTCCGATTTCGCTCCCCTTGTGACATAGAAAGGGGATCTTATTATAATATTACCACCCCCAATCTGCACGTTTCCACCCACGGCGCCGCCATTGTGTTTTCACAAGAGACAACGTTGTACCAGTTCTTACGCCATAGCGAAAGTTCGAGCAAAGCATGCTAACTGTTCTGTCTTTGGCTGCACTGCCAAGCACAGAACCTTATTTAGAGTCCCAGCCTCAGAGGAGACAAGAGAGCAGTGGATTTATTGATTTATTTGCTGTATATTACGCTGCTGCCACACAGATATAATATAAACATGTGATTTCTTTCCCAACTGTTTACCTTCAAAGACATAACCAACTGTTTTTGTAACTTGTGTTTGTTTTTAACAAACTTGTGTGTATTTGACAATTCAAGCGCAATAAGACATGAAAGAGAACTTAGTTTATTACTCGTGTCGTCCTGTGTGACAGCCACTGTATGTGCTCGTGCTTCGGATGTGTGCTTTCAGAAAACCGTATATCAGAAGTTTAAAATAATATACTTTAAAATGCATGACTTCAGCATGATAGACATGATAATCAAAACCAAACAGATGTTTTTTAGCAGAGTATCTGAGGTACGAGCTGTAAAGGCACAGACCTATTCTGGAAAAGGGGGCGGGGAGCAGCAGCTCATTTGCATTTAAAGAGACAGG
>NW_015629109.1:121433-156300 GCF_001515625.1 Sinocyclocheilus rhinocerous
AATGGCTGCAATATAACAAAGAGTGAAAAATTTAAGGGGGTCTGAATATTTTCCGTACCCACTGTATATAGGCTTCCACCATTCCAACCACAAGACAAAAATTAAACATTTGATTATGATCAGGCCCGGAGAACGGTGAGGCAACCTTCTTCACTATGAGGGTGGCTGGCTTATTTCGCAAACAGAGCATCAGGTGACTGAATGAAGAGAAAATGTGTTTGTTTGGTATTTCACAAGATATTAGCATACTAACTGCAGAGCTGCCAGCGGGGAGAGTACCCAGACATCTCTGGTGCTGAATAATGAATATTGTGTTATACTTGTATGCGTAGTTTATTTGTATGCATATCTCAGGATGTATTCCTCTCCAGCAGCTTCAATCCCTAGTCAAACCCCCATCTCAATTAGCATCTTTCTTCAAGTTTGATTTTCTGCTGTAGCAAATATCATCTGCTGGGTTCCTGTTTGTTTAGAAATGCTATCTGGGGTCTTTTTTCATTTCATGGTCTCTCCTCTTCTCTGTTTTCATTTGGAGGTGATGTGGCCTAGTGGTGCCTATACCTAAAACACCACCTGAGACTGGAATGCTGGGATTTTGCTAGTTAAAGCTGGTTTGTTGCTTTTGGAGCATGCCGTTTAGCTACAAAACTTTTTTGGTAAGCCTTTCCCCTGCAAGCTTGTGAAAAAAAACGAGCTGCTCCGATTTCGCTCCCCTTGTGACATAGAAAGGGGATCTTATTATAATATTACCACCCCCAATCTGCACGTTTCCACCCACGGCGCCGCCATTGTGTTTTCACAAGAGACAACGTTGTACCAGTTCTTACGCCATAGCGAAAGTTCGAGCAAAGCATGCTAACTGTTCTGTCTTTGGCTGCACTGCCAAGCACAGAACCTTATTTAGAGTCCCAGCCTCAGAGGAGACAAGAGAGCAGTGGATTTATTGATTTATTTGCTGTATATTACGCTGCTGCCACACAGATATAATATAAACATGTGATTTCTTTCCCAACTGTTTACCTTCAAAGACATAACCAACTGTTTTTGTAACTTGTGTTTGTTTTTAACAAACTTGTGTGTATTTGACAATTCAAGCGCAATAAGACATGAAAGAGAACTTAGTTTATTACTCGTGTCGTCCTGTGTGACAGCCACTGTATGTGCTCGTGCTTCGGATGTGTGCTTTCAGAAAACCGTATATCAGAAGTTTAAAATAATATACTTTAAAATGCATGACTTCAGCATGATAGACATGATAATCAAAACCAAACAGATGTTTTTTAGCAGAGTATCTGAGGTACGAGCTGTAAAGGCACAGACCTATTCTGGAAAAGGGGGCGGGGAGCAGCAGCTCATTTGCATTTAAAGAGACATGCACGAAAACGGTGCGTTTCTGCTTCCACTCAAAATAGCCATTTTTAAAATGGTATAATAAATGATCTGTGGGGTATTTTAAGCTGAAACTTCGCAGAAACATTCTGGGGACACCTGAGATTTATATCATGTAAAAAAGGGGCATAATAGGTGCCCTTTAAGCTCAGGAGCACTTATGACATTTATGTCTTGATTAACATTTTTTGAGTAAATTAGCACTTTACACTTTAAAGAGGCTTGATGCGGACACCAGCATTCACAGCAATCCATATATCCTAATGCCTAGTCTGGTTGATCTTTTCATCAGTTGTAGATCTGGACTAACAGCAAGGTGCTATGCTTAAAACCTGCAGGGAATGATGAGTCCTTGCTCCCTATAGCAAGGTTGCTCTAGAGAGGAATTATTCTTTTAAGTAGCTTTGTAATAGTGCCAAATCAGTACTTATTTTTGTGACCTTCAGCAACAGTGGCCATACATTATCATCGTCCATTGCTTTTGACTCTGTCACCTGAGAGGTGACAACCTGATTAATGGATGGTGTTTTCGTTCACTTAAATTACCCTGTGTGACGTCTACTTAAGCCTTTGATTTCCCTGCTTTTACTTAAAAACCAGCTGTGAACACATGTTTGGCATTTGGGCGCATTGATTTCAAACACATCAAGTTGTAATTAATTGTTGCATCGATTGACTGGACTCAAGATTTTCAGGAGCAAGATTGATCCAGGTCAATCACGGCGATGGGCGTTTGTGTGAGTCAAATTTGAGTTGAAAGCCCCCTGTGGGTGTGTATTAAGGTAGAGCGTTCTACATTAGACTTCTCCAAATCCATTTCATCTTCAAAATGTAGTCCCATTAAATCATATGCATACATGGGTGACTCGACCAAAGTAATCAACATGCAGCGATTGGTTTTCTCATCTGAGGCTCGCGCGGCACATCAAAGCCTTCAGGACTCACTACAATGAGCTTTTTGATCTCACCACTCAAATTTAGAGCCCTCATGTGTGAGTTCATGTGCCCTCGTGTGCCCACAAGGCTACAACTCTTGTGCACATACACAAGGACACACATTTCTCTGACATATTTTTATGTCACCTCATTTATAAAATCAATTAGTCAATGTGAAATAAAAATTGACCCCATTTACTTACACGTCGCTATTCTTTATGTACAATTAATCAGTGCACATTATTATTACAAAGAAAAATGTCTGTCTTGGTAGTCTTTCAACAAAATGTAATAAGCTCCGCCTCTGAAATGACTGTCTTTTCAGCTGCCAGATAGTAACAATATTTAGTGCAGTATGCAGTAATTTAAGGTTAAAAGAGCTTGAAATTCACATTCCATTCACATTTGCTTACTAGAACCCACCCAGTCATATTCAATAGTATTATTAATATTATAGGGATTATGTTGAATTTAACCTTATTATGCAATCATTTTGCAAGGTTATCCATTCAAAGATTTCTTTCTTTACTGCAACTGAAATATAAAAATGGATTTAGCATCAGTGTCAGGCCCTGGTGAATGTAAATAAAGGTTACAGCAATGATAGCAAATAAAGACAGATTTGAATAAAAAGCAAAGTGGCTCTTCACAATCCACTGCAAACTCATATTCAGTATTGGCTCCATTCTACTGTGGAACACCCACATCTCACAATCCAGACAATTCCTGAAAGATATAATGAAATGGATTGCAGATGCAGTTTCATGTTGACTTTTCACCCAGCACTATGAAAAAAAGGGTGAGTGAATACATCAAAGTTATTTATTGACGTTTTATATGGAGGAAAAAGCTTAAAATAGATGAATCACTGAAATATATACTTTTGAGAAATATCAAGACGTATGGAGCCCAACCAGCCAAGAAGGTGATAAATTAAACATAACTGGCGCTTTTAGAAAATAAATGACCATTGCATATTTGTTGACTACATAAATCAACAGCTGTTTATTTTTAATTTGTTAATTTTTTATTGATTTATTTGGATTTATTTTTACATGCGTTTAAATGTATTTATCCATACAGGCATTCATTTAGCATGGTGAACCAACTGATTAATGTGGGGAAAAAAAGGCAGATGGTAATCGGTGAAATTAGGCTTGCAATAGTAGGGATTTTTTCCACAAGAACCACTCTGAATCCTTTCTGTAATTCCTTATATCTTCCTCATAGCACATAAATATTATTAATTAAGCATTTGTGAAATAAATACAGTCTCTGTATTTATATGCTCTCATCTCTAGTTCTATCCCTTAAATCTTATAGCTTTGCCTAAAGATAATTGCGTTATTAACTCTGTTTTTTTCTCCATTCATTCTCTCCCTCTTTTACGATTTCTTTACCAATGATCAATTATAACTTAAGCCATTGCTGATCATTATAGGTACAAAGCAGGGCCAAGCAAGATTGTGAACACATAGACAAGAGTAGCATTGATTTATTACATAACTGTCATTGTGACATTTCACAATATCACTGTGTTTATACCTTTGATTCTCTCCAAAGGGCACTCAGATCCATCACCACGGCAACACCGTGCTAAAGGAAGTGAACCTTTGCTACTTTGTTCTTTACCCATAATCCCTGGTATAGTAGCCCACGCAAAGTTTGACATAACTTCATAAGCAGTGTAAACTTTAAGTGAGAGAATGAAAGCGATGTACCTGCATACAAAAAAGACTTGATGTTTTGAGTTCTTCTGCTTTTAGTGCGTCATTCAGCTTTTAGAGTCCAGCTGGGTTCTGCTTCTTTCTCAAATGCTCATAATGCTGCAGCAGCTGTGTATTTATTTCACATACGAAGCGAAGATTGTCAGATTTCAAAGGCAGGCACAGATGTGAATTGAGATTACGAAGTTCTGGAATACCTCCACTGCCTAAGTCTCAGGAGAGAGCAAACATGGAAAAAAAAAAATCAAGTAAATACAGGAGTATAATCGTTCAGTTACTGATATTTTGTAGCATCCCCTTGTGGGTCAGTCAATGGCTGCTTTTGTATTGATTTCAGTCTGGCTAATGTTTGTATTTTATAGCGCTGCTCTTATGGGAAAGTACCACCCGGGATTGACAAACACGGATTGGTTTCTGTATTTATAGTTCCTTCAATGATACAGAACATGGTAAAAAAATATGTAGCTGAAGGCCTATCTGGAAAATAAACTATTACGTTAATAAACTGTTTAGCACAAGCAGCATTTTTTCTTTGTCAAAAACAGAGGGTTTTGTGTTCCCTTTCAGTCGGTCACTCTCGACGTCACGTCGGATGACCGACGAATTGGGATCTCGTTTAGAGAGACCAATCTACTTCGAGTGTAAACTAAACGAGTCAATGCACATTGGCATGCGATTATTGCATCCAGCTGCCGCTGATCACAGCATGAGTATAAGTAGGCAGCAGATGCAGCGCATATTCAGCTTTTCACTTCAGAGCCGAGCGGTTCTATCGTTCTGCTCCTGACCTTCTAGGAGTGCCCGTGCCACTGCCTAGATCTGGGGTTCCCTCTGGTGGCAGCCGGGGGCGCCCTTTTTCTGTCAGTGGGCGGACTGGTCTTACGGTCACGGTAAGGAATTCCCCTCCGGGGATGCCCCATCCCGCCGGCACTCCGAAACCAGTGGAGCTCTCGAAAGAGCAGGCTGGACCCTCCCGGGGGGTACCACCTGTTTCCTCCGATGCTCCCCCCGACGATTGGATGTCGATTGCAGCATCGGAGAATGAGCCAGACTTTTCTGGGGATGAAGATCCGTCAGCGTTGCCGCCGACGTCTCTGTTCCCTCCTTCAGGGAACGAGGATTACCATACATAATCGAGACGTTTCTTATAATATGTCTCGTATATTTGAATTTCTGAGCCTTGGAAAACTACTCACTTTTATTCATCAAAGACAGTATACAGTTTTAATGTTTCTGTACCACAAAATTTTGCAAATGTACTTTCTGCACCACAAAATTCCACAAATATATTAAGCAGCACTGTTTTCAACATTGATAATAATAAAATTAAATTTAAAAAATTTTCTTGAGCACCAAATCAGCATATTAGAATGATTTCTGAAGGATCATGTGACACTGAAGACTGGAGTAATGGCTGCTGAAAAGTCAGCTTTGCTTTCACAGGAATAAATTACATTTTAAAATATATTACATAGGAAACAGTTATTTTAAAATGTAATAATTTCACAATATTACTGTTTTTAATGTATAAAAATAAAAAAAAATAAAAAAATCTTACAGACCCAAATTTTTTCAACAGTATTTGGTCTTAAAATTGAACAAGAAACTTTATGCTACATAAAATGTTTTGCTTAAAAAGTGAAATACGATCAGATATTTCATAACTTTTATCCCTGTATCTTTCCTCCATTATCTGTCCTTTTTCCTCTACATTCCTCCATCTTTCTCCAGCTTTGTCAAACACTAACTATAAAGCAGCCATGCAGGCAGCAGGGAGTGTGATGGCCATGTTGATGAAGGTCTTTTGGAAAGAGTTCAGGAGACGCAGCCTCAGATTTACATGACAGGGGCTGTAAATGGCGCTCTAATTTGCATGCTGATGTATGTCCAGCAGCAGATATATGTCATCACCCTGCCAAGATCTTCAGATTGTCTCAAAAAAGAAGAGGAAAAAAATACTCCAAAGAAAAAGCTTGATGCAAGTGTGTAAAAATGTGCCTTAAATATTACACACAAAGTAACCACACAAACCTTCCTTAAAAAAAAAAATAGTCTGAAACTCTGAAAAGCCAGACCCACTTCTTTCTCCTGTAGAGATGTGAACCGCCCACTAGACACCCAGAAATATCATTGTGTTGCTTAGCAGCTCTGCTGGTTCCCCAGGTCTCATTGAACCAATGGAGCAAATGTAATGGCTTAAAATTCTCACATTTATCTCAGGGCAGCCTGTCTGTTGTTCCGGTTTAAAGGGGGTTAGAGCTGATAGTGGATTGAGGACACACCACTAATGCGTTTGAGGAGGGAATACTGTGATGTTAGGGCCATAGACATGTTAAAACTAAAACTGACCCTTGAGTGTTTGAGATGTGCAAGCTCCATTAAGCTCTTAATGCTGTAGTCATTTTAGAAAATAACTTTAATCTGTCTTTCTCTCATCCTCCCTTCTTCTACGTATCTGTTCCTATACCTCCATCTCCTGGGTCCTATTTTACTGTCACCTAGTTTTCCCTTCATGTCCAGCATATTAAGTAAAAAAAGTGGAATTTGATTTGCGGTTCTGTTTATGGATTCTGGGGAGGACCTGGTCAGCGCTGACAGCCATGGGCCCAAATTACTCTTACATCCACTCTGACCAGGCCACGGGCAGAAATGTTGAATCTCATTACCGTGTGCCTCAGTCTGCTCTCGTGAGGGGACTCGAAATATGCTTTGCCCAAAATTAAAGTTTGAGAATGAATGCAATGGATTTTAAACGTTATTGAATATGACATGTCATTTATGCATGGCTTCTATGAAAGCTCCTGAACTGTCAACATAGCTGAATTGTTCACAATAGCTCTGTTCTAAAGCCTAGCGAGACCCTTGCCGTCTACTGTCATCGTAGGCACCAAACTGAAATGTAGGCATTCAAACTGAAGTGAAACCTCATATGTGACTGATTTGGAAAGATCTACACAGGCAAATGAACCACACAAGAGACTCATCTGACAATTGATTGCAATGGAGTTTTAAATTAGCATGTTGCTAAGCTAACTATGGTGTAAAAGTGGGTGAGTGAAGTGACGTGTATGGTGACCCATACTCGGGATTAGTGCTCTGCATTTATCCCATCCAAAGTGCACACACACAGCAGTGAACACACACACCGTGAACACACACCCGGAGCAGTGGGCAGCCATTTTTTTGCTGCGGCGCCCGGGGAGCAGTTGGGGGTTCGGTGCCTTGCTCAAGGGCACCTCAGTCGTGGTATTGAAGGTGGGAGAGAGCGCTGTACATTCACTACTCTCTAACTCTCTGACTCTCTAACCATTAGGCCACGACTTCCCCAGGATAATAAGGATAATAAAAGGACAATAAGACTATAGGATAATGTAAGACTATGGGCAAATTAGTGTGAGAGCGCAATTCCAAAACAGTGCTGATGGGCGTGGAAATTTCTGCGGGTGATTTACTGACAATGCACAAATTAAAGAACACAGACACAACATCTCATTTACATATCGACCAACGCAATAGGCTATATCAAGCACAGCACAAATTAGCGTAGCCGCAAATAAGCAGAGCCGATGCTCATCAGGTGCGGGTGATCTACTTACGACACAGGCGCAAAATAGTTTAAGACATGCTTTTTCCGGGCATTAAATGACGGTGCAAATACCAGTAATTTGACGAGCACAATTGTTAGTAAATCGCGTTCTACAAATTAATATCAATATTACTGCTGTCAAACGATTAATCGAGATTAATCGCATCCAAAATAAAAGTTTTTGTATACATAATGTGTATGTACTGTGTATATTTATTATGTATATATAAATACACAAACATGCATGTATATATTTAAGAAAAATATGTTAAGTTTATACATTTAAAATATTTATAAATATCAATTATATAAATATATACATGGAAATATTTTCAAAATATATACTGTATGTGTGTGTATTTATATATACATAATAAATATACACAGTATATGTATTATATAAACAAAAACGTTTATTTTGGATGCAATTAATCGCGATTAACCGTTTGACAGCACTAATCAATATCAATACAAATGATTCGACTCCTACAAATGAATATTCAATAAAGTCAGGTGCAAAAATAACTGTGTCCACGCCTTTTCAGCACTAATTCTTCACTGCACGTCTTTAGCAAATCCTGACAGTACTATTTTAACAGCAAACGCTGTTAGTAAATCTGGCCCTATATTTCATCTTATGTATTTGAAAGAGACATTTCTGGTCAAAAGTTTGGCGTCTGTAAGATGCATTTATTAAGTAAAAGTACAGTAAAAAAAAAAAAAAAAGTATTTTGAAATTTTATTTTAATTGATTTTGCAAATGTAATTTAGTCCTGTGATGCAAAGTTGAATTTTTAACAGACATTACTCCAGTGGTATCACATGATTCTTCAGAAATCATTCTGATATGCTGAATTGGTGCTCAAGAAACATTTATTATTTATCAATGTTGAAAACAGTTATGCTGTTGAATATTTTTGTATGCGTAATGCACTGTAATGCATCTTGCTGAATAGAAATAAGTTCTTTCTAAACAAAATAAAACAAAATACTGGCCAAAAACCTTTGTACAGTAGTGTAAAATCGGTATCTCCCTTTGAATTTGGTGATTTTAAAATTAATATAAGGTTAACACATTAATATAGATTACTATATTTCTTAATAAAATATGTTCCCTTTGAGTTTGGCAAAATTCTTAATAATAGAAGCAAGCATGTGATGCCTGTTTTTGGAACACAGCTTAGGTTTATCAATGCAAGTGTTATTTTGAAATTGGAGTGTCTATGTGTGTCTTTATGTCATAGAGAGCAGTTTCCTTTATTCACAGATTTTTTTATTTATTTTTCATTTGCCTTTGTGAGAAGCCAGAAGTTGCATTACGCAACTACGCCGCATAATAGTCATTAGCCCCTATATAGTCAAACAGGTCAGCAGTGCCCTGAGCTCCACAGATCCTGAGTCAGCCTGTGACTGTTAACCCCAGTGGAAAGCTCAGTCTTATCCAGGTCTCATAACCACTGACCTCCAAACATCCAGGGTCAGGTAAAAACAACCCAGACCCAGCCATTAGGAGCAAGCTATATCCTCAAAAGACTCATCATCAAACAGGAAAGCTGAAATAGTCATCAAACAAAGCAAGTTCTAAAAATGTGTCGACCAAACCGTGGCAGTTTATTTGTGTGTTTTGCTGCATAGACATTTCCCATAATAAGCTGATAATGCACTCCTTCAGGTAAAGGTAGCAGAGGACAAAAAGAGAAAAGTTACACTACATCAATTGTAGCACATTTGTGTGTGCGCGTATACATCTCAGTTCTGATTTTCTATTTGTCGGTCAATTTTTTTGCCGAACGACAAATTATGTGGCATGTTTTACATGAGAGGAGTTCTTGCTTTTCTACACCTGATTCCCTGGCTTGCGTTATGAAATATTCATTCTGATGTGTTTGTTCACTTTCATTTCTTGGCAACATTTTGACAGGAAAGCCAACCCTCAACCAATCGTGATTCATGTAGTATTTCCCTGTGGCCCCTCCAGATATCTCCAGATAAAATATTTCTGCTGATGTTGTATTTGGGTCAGGGAGAGCCCATTCCAGTCCCCTTCCTTTAGCTTTTTAAAATAAAAGCTCTATGGCTATTTATAGGTAGAAAGGCCTGCCTTACATTCATCAATAGTGGGCAACCTAAAATCAACCATATAAAAAAAATGAAGACAATCACTTTGAAATCAGGGCAGCTGTCAACACTTTTGAAAGACAGAATTATTCCCAATTGAGTTTAAAAGGAATAGTTCGTCCAAACATCAAAATACTGTAATTTGCTCATATTCATGTCATTCCAAAACTGGATTTTTTTTTCCTTCAATGGAACACAAAAGGAGAAACTTTGAAGAATGTTCTGTTTGCTTTTCTCAATTCCGTTACAATAAATAGCGATCAAGTTTATTACTGTTAACTAAAACTAAAATTAAAACAAAAACCATGAAAACAAAAAATTGCTACTTGGAATAAAATGATCTTAATAAATAATAAATATTTTATTTCATTCTAGTTTATCTTAATATACAAAAATAACAAAAACGGAATTAAAATTAAATGAAAACTATCTAGACAAATCACAACAAAATAACAAAAACTTTAACTGAAATTAAAATGAAAACAATATAAAAACAAAATATTAATAAAAACTATAATCATATCTCAAATTGTATTAACCCTTTGAGGGGCTGGAGCTTCAAACTTTAAAAAGGACACAAAAACCACCTATTTTTGTATTCTTTGTCTCACCTTGGTGGATGAGCAGAAAACCACAGACCACATGACTTAATAACCGGATACTTTTGGACGTATAATGTATCTGTATTTTCCATTGTGCTTAGTAGGACTATACTGGAGAGAGAGAAAAAAAACACCACAACTGATGTACAAATCACTTTTAAACAATTTTCACTCAGAAACTGCTACTAAATCTTAAAGGAGACATATTATGCCCCTTTTTACAATATGTAATATAAGTCTCTGGTGTCCCTAGAATGTGTCTGAGAAGTTTCAGCTCAAAATACTCCATAGATAATTTATTATATCATTTTGAAAATGTTCAATTGTTCAAAATGTTTTTCGGGCCTGTCTCTTTAAATGCAAATGAGCTGCTGTTCCCTCCCCCTTTTCAAGAAAAAAGCTACACCATTACAGCTCGTACCTGCCAAAAAAAACATCTGTTTTGGTTCTGATTATCATGTTTATCGCTTTGAAATCATGCTTTTTAAACCATATTAGTTTAAATTTATGATATTAGGTTTTCTGAGTGCACACACCCGAAGCACACGGACAGAAAGCGGCTGTCACAGCATGTGAGTACTAAACTAAGTTCTCATTCACACACAGGTTTACGTTAAAAACACACAAGTTACAAAAAACAGTCGGTTATGTCTGTGAAGGTAAACTGCTGGGAAATAAATTGCATGTTTATTTTAGATCTGTGTGGCAGCAGCAATATACATTAAATAAATCAATAAATCCACTGCTTGTCTCCTCTGAGGCTGGGACTGTAAATAGTGTTCTGTGCTCGTCTGTGCAGCCAAAGACAGAACAGTTAGCATGTTTTGCTCAAACTTTCACCATGGCATTAGAGCTGGTACACCGTTGTCGCTTGCGAAATCAAATGACGGCGCCGTGGGTGTAAACTTACAGATTAAGGGGCGGTAATATTATAATGAGATCCCTTTGCCACGTCACCAAGGGAGCGAAATCAGACGCGCTCGTTTTCTCAGACGCTTTCAGAAAAAGGCTTCCCAAAACAAAGTTACTAGGTTAATCTTTTTCGCGTTTCCTTGGTTGATAGATGCACTGGGGACCTGATTATAGCACTTAAAACCTGGAAAAGTCAGATTTTCATGATATGTCACCTTTAAGCAATTACAAAGAAATTAATAACACTGAATTAAAAATGAAAATTGCAAGTACAAAGACTTGAACATACCGTATTGAACGTAACGAATGTTCATTTTATTTTTTACAGTGTATGTACTTCAATGTTAGCCATAGGGCTGCACGATTAATTGAATGCGATTGTCATGCGCATTTTGTTAAAAAAGCCGGCCAAGCCTTATTTCTAGTGCATTTCTAGTGCACCTGCTGAGAAAAGATCACAGATGTTTAGGTCAGTGACAAGGGTTCACAGTTGTGTACAAAGAAGTATTTTGTGAAAGAGTTCTGGACTTGGGCACCTATTATTGCCGTTATCATTAGTCTTGCACTATAGACTCCGTTGAACCACACGTTTGACCCAGGGGTGATGCCGGGCTATTGATTCTGCTTATCTAATGTGCTTTTTTTGTTTTCACACTTCAATTGATGGGTTTTGTGTACCATCAATAATTTAGTCAGAGATTAATTTCACTGTAGAATTTACGTGTTGGAAAAGCTTTCAGCAATCAGATAACATTTATAAGGCTTCGGTCGAACTGGAGCAGGGTAAGATTGGGAAAGGGAGGCTGAAACAACATGCATATGCTTTATCGAGCCAAACCTCATCAAATTCCCCTCAGAGTTGCCCAGTCGAATGGGTTCGTCATTTCCCTTTCAGCAGAACCCCCTCAGCTTTCCTTCATTACCCACAAATAGTGCAGCTCAACCCTTATTGAACAGTCCTAATAGTCCTCCCACCCAGTTTCTATCTATAGTGCTGCCGCTGACAGGGGTTTGCGTTCCGGATTAATCCTGAGTCTCTGAAAGGCTGTGTGCTCCGTTATGCCATAAGCAGATGCGCTGAAAGTTACCCATGCTGTAGTTGATGAATTAGCGGTCCCACTTATATTAAGTGGCCTTAACTACTATGAACTTACATTTAAATTAATCATTTGGTACAATGCACTTATTGTGTGCATACATATTTTTACATTGTACTTACCTGCATGTAAATACATCTGTAATTAATTTCTGCAATTACATTTATAATTACATTATTATTCCTTAACCCACCCTTAAACCTACCCATACCACCAAACCTGTCCCTAACCATACCCGTATCCCACCTCAATAGCAGCAAGTGTTTTGCAATACAATATGAACGCAATAAGTACAATGTACTTGTGCAATGTGCATAGCAGTTAAGGCTACTTAATATAAAGTGGGACCAAAATTAGTTCTTAGAAACCTTTTGTGTTCAAAAGTCATGAGTAAAAATACATAAACTTCCTTACACCATGAGTTTTTTTTTAAATTAGTTGTTAAAATATTAATAAGCAGTGGAGCTAAAGTTGAAATTTTTTTTTTCATAATGAAAAACAGTGGTTTTCTTTTCAATTTAATTTTTTAGTGAGGCTAATTAATAATTTTTCTCCACTGCTTCATATCAGGGCAGTTTTATTACCCTGATCTTATTGATTATTGACTCAAATTATTGACTTGATTTTTTTACTTTATATTTTACTTTGAATAAATTAATACATTTAATAAATTAAATGTCTCATTTCATGGATCCCAAAGGTATTTTGCAATACCAGAAAAAAAAAAAAAAAAAAAACTATACTAATGGATGTAATTAAGTACAATTTGAGCTCAAGTTGTCAACAAGGCTGTATACAGCATCTGCTAGTCAATATTAGACTGGGTCCATCAAAGTGTCATTTTGTACAAACATCAATAAGAACTAGAGGTCTTCAGATGAGTTTCTCTAATAAGTCCCTACAGGAAGATAATAGAATGGATTTATCAATAGCCTAGAGCTGGAGAGATTCAGAGATCTTGATAGGGGGAACTTAGTTGAGGCAATTTTAATTCAATTGGTATCAATCCTGTTTACACTGTGTTTTGTCCAGGATAGCTCATAGTAAGGTCATCTTAAACGAAGGCAAGGATTTAATGAAATGCTAGTGAGATTTCTCCAATCATAAATCACATCTGTACACTCAAAGCCAAAGACCACAAACTGGTTTCATAAGCACTATATCTGTGTTTTTTCATTGACAGCACTATAGGCCTAATATGTGTCCAGGAAGTCAACAAGCTGGAAACTAACTTAAAGCACACAGTGTTTAGATGATATCTTAGAATTTTCTCTGATTCACAGCAGACACTTGGGAAACGTTCTTAGCACATCCAATATCAGTGGCATGATGAATAACTAGATCCTTGCAAAAACCTCAATCAATCACATGTGAATGTTTTCAGCTCCTGCAAAAAACACTTCTGCGTGCACCATGTGCGTTAGCAAATCCGATCAATGAAGAGATCTCCATCTCCTACACGTCTAAGTGTGGCTGATTGATGGTTTCATTCGAAAGTTGCCTGAAGCTGTGGAGCACAGCTTCGGCGTCTAAAAACGCACTTATAATATTCAATGTTAAAAACAGCTGATGAATTACAGAGTAAACTTGTGTGACTTAGCCAAGACGGCGCTGCCGTTAAGGCCAACATTGATGTTTTTATGGAAATTACATATTTATTTACATAAAATAATAAACATTTAGGTATTTGGGAGGCTGCCAGAAATGCAGAGCGAGATTTGGCAAGGAAGCAAGCTCTTTTGAGTATGCACTTCAGTCCTCAGAACTGCTCATTAGCTTGTACTTTGTTGAGTCTACATTGCCCTATTAAGTGTGGGCATCAAGTTTGTTGAGTCTCATTGATGGTTGGCATTATCATGGGACCTTCAGTGATGTATACAGTGACTGGAACACAATGAAGAAGAACAGCACTGGCTTCATCTAAGTGAAAAGGCAAAGGAGCATTTGTTGGACACAGCTGCCTGCAGAGCTTTGAGAGTAAAAACAGTGTATAAAAGGGAAGCTATTCTTTATTGCTGGCTACGAGCCACCTGACCTCTTGTTAAAGGAAGCCAGAGGAAGTAAACTTGTCTTTATACTTTAAAAGCAATCCACAGGGCAGGGTCCAGAGAAAACCTCACAAATCAGTGTTTTTTCTGCCTTGTTGCTTCATCCTGTTGTAAATGAGATGTTCCTCAGAGGACTCGTGCTCCATTTCATATGCAGATATTATTCTTACCGCCAACACATGTCTTTCTCCAGATGTCTCTGGGAAGGAAAGGTGACAGACTTTTGTGCAGTTACTCATCCCTAAATAGGCCCGAGAGGACTGGAGTCTGAATGAAAGATGACCCAGGTAGGTGGATGGCTTAAAGTCACCCATTTAAGATCAGAGAGAAACACATAGGTCTGTAAAATCGGGACTGCTGTAAATATGTCTTACATTAAAATGTCTAATGGTGCTTTGGTTGCATATTATAAATTAGGATATTTCTTTGACTAATAGAACACGAGGGCACGCATAAGGAAAATCAGATTGGCTTCTGTTTGAATTACGGTAAAGGATATTTCTTGCAATTGGCCCTGAAAGAGAATTCTCTAAGGGAGTTAGAGAGTTTTTTAACCATTTTTTTTTTTAAATCCAGATGAAACCAACATGAAAAGTATATTTCTAAAAGAAGGAAAAAATCTAATTTGGGCGTGTTTTTTTTTTTTTAACCACGCTGCTGGAAAAGTATAGCTGAGAAAACATGCTGAGTTAATCCAACCAAGCAAGCTGGATTGCTCATTTAACCCAGCAGGCTGGGTTACTCAATTAACCCAGCTGGTATCTCATATTGGCTACAATGCTGGGTTAATTTGACCTCATAAAATGGTTATTATTTTAATTTTTCTTTAAGACAAATCTGTAAATTGGGACTATAAAGAGTAAAGCCCCGTTCACACCAAGAACGATAACTATAAAGATAACTATAAAGATAACGATATTAGCGTCCACACCAGCGAACAATATCGTCTGTTTATTCTAAGCGCATGTGTGTCTGCCGCTTTAAATTCTCCAGCTCGTTATAGCAGGATAGATTCTGATTGGCTGCCTGTCAATGTTTGTATCGTTCATCAGCTGGAAAAAATCGTTCTGGAAGTGATTCCAACGATATCGTTTCTCTGTGCCTTTATCGTTATAGTTGTAGTGTGGACTCTGCCATTCTTTAATATTGAGAACGATTTTTCGAACTATATCTTTATCGTTATCTTTATAGTTATTGTGCTTGGTGTGAACGGGCCTTAAGAGTTAGTTGGAATAGACCTAACTTTTTAGACTAACATGACATTACACTTAATGGACAAGGTCAGTTAAATAATAGCTATAAAAATATTTTTATTTGATGACAGTTTAATAATTTAAAGTTATGACAACTTCATTGAAATTCTATAAACTGCATAATTTTATGGAATTTTAATGAATTTTTCTTTAAAATGTTTAAATATTCATTAACAATATAAAAATAAAAATGTTGAATAGGTGATATCTGTGACAATTTAGTATGAACTGGCAAAATAATGCATTGAAAAGGCAATATTAATGCTTGCAAAGTGATAAAGAAAAAAAACATGAACATTGCTTTTCTTTGTGTCATTTTCTCTGTCGGACATTGAAGTTTTCCCATCAAGCAAGTGACACCTCCCACTAGTGGCACAGTGACACGGCACAACTAGATTTCTCCCATTATAACCAACGAAGCTTTGAGTGTGACGACTGCTTATTATAATGAAAGCATATTCAAAAAGGCAATTAGCTATTTTCAACAAAAATCCAAGGCTTCTATTCCTATAGCAGTCATATTGAATGTTACTTTTTCTCCCATCCTCCCAAACGAGCATCTGTTACACCGTTGGCATTGTTGTGTCTTGTACACAAAAAGTCACCATCGTTCAACAGCCACAGTAGAAACACAATTGGCATCAATTTAGCCAAAAGCCTGAAGTGCCTTTCCTGCCCCAGATTCTCAGCTTCAGGATTGGGTAGGGGAATAGATCAGATTAGTTAATTAGACAGATTTGATCTTGTTAATTCTTGTCCCAGAGTCTTCAGACATGTTCCTCATCCATCTGGTAAATGACCCAAGAGAAGATGCGGTTTAATCGTCTCCCTCTCTCTGTACATCTTAATTAACTGCAGCTCCCTCCTCTTTACTGGATTTCAGCTGAGGCCTGAAAGCATATTGCGTATATATGTGGGATTTAAATTTTTTTTTTATCTTGCGTTACAAACATTCTGGTTCTGTTTGGAGGAACACCTGTTAGAGAGAGATGGCTATGTTCAACATTGAGCATTAGCTTACTACATTCTGTACAGGGTATATCAATTTGTCACATTATGCAACATAGTAAAGGATGCAATTTTTGAAAAAAAACTTTTCAAAGATTATAGGGTTTCTAAAGCTTAACTGTAGGCGAGTATTAGATTCAGAGGTAAAATATAAAAACAATATATATATATTTTATAATTCAGAAATTTACAAACCTGACAAAGTTTTGTTTGAAATTGTGTTTGTGCTGAATGGCCTTTAAATAAATATTTTATGCCGGTTACATTGTTATGCCAGTAGGTGGCGACAAGTGAGTCAATCTTTAAGTGAGTCACTGAATCGTTCATTTTACTGATTCATTCTAAATACAGATTCATTCAGGAATGAAACAACACTGCTCTGTGCTGCTTGGAGATGTGCAGTGTTTCTGCTGTGTCTTGATTTGGAAACATTTTTGTTGGCGAAGCAAACACAACACAAAGACAAAACAGCTGGCAATATTGTGCCCAAAATGCAAGTTATTTATTATTAACTTGTTTACTGAACTGCTGTATAAGCACACACTGTTTGTGCTGTTTTTCCGAATGTCAGCACGCCTGTGATTACCTGCAGCACTCGGGCACTCCTGCTTGTGTGATATTGCTTAAATCTGACACAATGACATTCATTCATTTTCACTTGTAACTTTAGCTAAAAATATCCTGAAGTAGATTTTGGAGCCACTGTAGCCATATATATAGGCTCTAGCATTACACATCTTTCCTGTTGTAAATGAGATGTTCCTCAGAGGACTCGTGCTCCATTTCATATGCAGATATTATTCTTACCGCCAACACATGTCTTTCTCCAGATGTCTCTGGGAAGGAAAGGTGACAGACTTTTGTGCAGTTACTCATCCCTAAATAGGCCCGAGAGGACTGGAGTCTGAATGAAAGATGACCCAGGTAGGTGGATGGCTTAAAGTCACCCATTTAAGATCAGAGAGAAACACATAGGTCTGTAAAATCGGGACTGCTGTAAATATGTCTTACATTAAAATGTCTAATGGTGCTTTGGTTGCATATTATAAATTAGGATATTTCTTTGACTAATAGAACACGAGGGCACGCATAAGGAAAATCAGATTGGCTTCTGTTTGAATTACGGTAAAGGATATTTCTTGCAATTGGCCCTGAAAGAGAATTCTCTAAGGGAGTTAGAGAGTTTTTTAACCATTTTTTTTTTTAAATCCAGATGAAACCAACATGAAAAGTATATTTCTAAAAGAAGGAAAAAATCTAATTTGGGCGTGTTTTTTTTTTTTTAACCACGCTGCTGGAAAAGTATAGCTGAGAAAACATGCTGAGTTAATCCAACCAAGCAAGCTGGATTGCTCATTTAACCCAGCAGGCTGGGTTACTCAATTAACCCAGCTGGTATCTCATATTGGCTACAATGCTGGGTTAATTTGACCTCATAAAATGGTTATTATTTTAATTTTTCTTTAAGACAAATCTGTAAATTGGGACTATAAAGAGTAAAGCCCCGTTCACACCAAGAACGATAACTATAAAGATAACTATAAAGATAACGATATTAGCGTCCACACCAGCGAACAATATCGTCTGTTTATTCTAAGCGCATGTGTGTCTGCCGCTTTAAATTCTCCAGCTCGTTATAGCAGGATAGATTCTGATTGGCTGCCTGTCAATGTTTGTATCGTTCATCAGCTGGAAAAAATCGTTCTGGAAGTGATTCCAACGATATCGTTTCTCTGTGCCTTTATCGTTATAGTTGTAGTGTGGACTCTGCCATTCTTTAATATTGAGAACGATTTTTCGAACTATATCTTTATCGTTATCTTTATAGTTATTGTGCTTGGTGTGAACGGGCCTTAAGAGTTAGTTGGAATAGACCTAACTTTTTAGACTAACATGACATTACACTTAATGGACAAGGTCAGTTAAATAATAGCTATAAAAATATTTTTATTTGATGACAGTTTAATAATTTAAAGTTATGACAACTTCATTGAAATTCTATAAACTGCATAATTTTATGGAATTTTAATGAATTTTTCTTTAAAATGTTTAAATATTCATTAACAATATAAAAATAAAAATGTTGAATAGGTGATATCTGTGACAATTTAGTATGAACTGGCAAAATAATGCATTGAAAAGGCAATATTAATGCTTGCAAAGTGATAAAGAAAAAAAACATGAACATTGCTTTTCTTTGTGTCATTTTCTCTGTCGGACATTGAAGTTTTCCCATCAAGCAAGTGACACCTCCCACTAGTGGCACAGTGACACGGCACAACTAGATTTCTCCCATTATAACCAACGAAGCTTTGAGTGTGACGACTGCTTATTATAATGAAAGCATATTCAAAAAGGCAATTAGCTATTTTCAACAAAAATCCAAGGCTTCTATTCCTATAGCAGTCATATTGAATGTTACTTTTTCTCCCATCCTCCCAAACGAGCATCTGTTACACCGTTGGCATTGTTGTGTCTTGTACACAAAAAGTCACCATCGTTCAACAGCCACAGTAGAAACACAATTGGCATCAATTTAGCCAAAAGCCTGAAGTGCCTTTCCTGCCCCAGATTCTCAGCTTCAGGATTGGGTAGGGGAATAGATCAGATTAGTTAATTAGACAGATTTGATCTTGTTAATTCTTGTCCCAGAGTCTTCAGACATGTTCCTCATCCATCTGGTAAATGACCCAAGAGAAGATGCGGTTTAATCGTCTCCCTCTCTCTGTACATCTTAATTAACTGCAGCTCCCTCCTCTTTACTGGATTTCAGCTGAGGCCTGAAACCATATTGCGTTTATGTGGGATTTTTTTTTCTCTCGCATTACAAACATTCTGGTTTTGTTTGGAGGACCACCTGTTAAATAGAGATGGCCATGTTCAACATTGAGCACTAGCTTACATTCAGTACAGGGTATGTATACAGGTGCATCTCAATAAATTAGAATGTCGTGGAAAAGTTCATTTATTTCAGTAATTCAACTCAAATTGTGAATCTCGTGTATTAAATAAATTCAATGCACACAGACTGAAGTAGTTTAAGTCTTTGGTTCTTTTAATTGTGATGATTTTGGCTCACAT
The DNA here is from genome assembly GCF_001515625.1 of Sinocyclocheilus rhinocerous. Lineage (NCBI taxonomy): Eukaryota > Metazoa > Chordata > Actinopteri > Cypriniformes > Cyprinidae > Sinocyclocheilus > Sinocyclocheilus rhinocerous. The sequence continues at coordinate 141,191 of NW_015629109.1, forward strand.
TTAACAAAAACCCACCAACTCACTATCTCAACAAATTAGAATACTCCATAAGACCAATAAAAAAAAGAAAACAGCTAAATAAGTTGTTTGTTTATTGGCCAGGCAGCCTCCTGACCGGGAAAAAATAAATCCATCGCTATACAGCCGCAGGCAGAATTTGATGAGATAAATAACCGGAGAGTCAGCATTTTTGGTTATGTGACCGACTTAAAAGCTTGCATGAGAACATTTTCACAGGGGCTAAACTGAAAGCGAAAGGACATTTTGATGAACGATGCACGTGTACAGACCCACACACTCAACGCGGTCTGAAGACATAGGCGCTGATGCCACCTGATGGATCACCGGTCGCTCAGAGTTACGGGAAATAATGCTGTACCGTCCCAGGACCGACTCTCCCTCTGAAGACTCCCTCAGCACATCCCCCTTGGTCATTTCCCCCTCACCACCTAAACACGCAAAAAAGATGTATAACAAAAACATTAATAGTCACATCTGGGGAAACATTATAAACAGGATAAAAAAACAACAACTATAAATTCTATAAGATTTCGGTATAGATAGATAGATAGATAGATAGATTTTTTTTCTCTTTTTCTTTGTCTGGGTCCATACATGAAGGACGCATCTTCAACTTGATTTCATTTACCAAAAAAGAAAGAAAGAAAAGGACTGCCTCAGCTAATAAAATCAAGCTAAAGTGAAAGTGAGAGAGTGGTTAACATGAATAGTTATTCACAATACATAATTGCAAACTGAACACTTTTAAATCATAAAAAGAACTGAGACTCCCACCTAGGGAGATATCATTCATTCTGAATGCCCAAACATGATCTGTTCACTTGATTTTCACATTTGCATAATGCCAAATATGCATGTGCTTTACAGATTACTGGACAAAGGTAATCATGATACACAAAGGAGAAGAGTTATTTATTTAATTTCTGCGGAAATTACATAATTTATATTTTACTTCGCACAAATTTTAGACTTAAAAATTGATTAATAGATTAATGAGATTAACAAGCTTTTGCTTCATCCCGCTCCTTTTCGAACTTGTAATTATTGTTTGCAGCTTTAGGTAGATGTGGGTTTGCCCATGTTATGTTGCAACCCATTTATTGTGTTTGTATATTTTTGTTTCTGCATTACAGGTGCATCTCAATAAATTAGAATGTCGTGGAAAAGTTCCTTTATTTCAGTAATTCAACTCAAATTGTGAAACTTGTGTATTAAATAAATTCAATGCACACAGATTGAAGTAGTTTAAGTCTTTGGTTCTTTTAATTGTGGTGATTTTGGCTCACATTTAACAAAAACTCACCAATTCACTATCTCAACAAATTAGAATATGGTGACATGCCAATCAGCTAATCAACTCAAAACACCTGCAAAGGTTTCCTGAGCCTTCAAAATGGTCTCTCAGTTTGGTTCACTAGGCTACACAATCATGGGGAAGACTGCTGATCTGACAGTTGTCCAGAAGACAATCATTGACACCCTTCACAAGGAGGGTAAGCCACAAACATTCATTGTCAAAGAAGCTGGCTGTTCACAGAGTGCTGTATCCAAGCATGTTAACAGAAAGTTGAGTGGAAGGAAAAAGTGTGGAAGAAAAAGATGCACAACCAACCGAGAGAACCGCAGCCTTATGAGGATTGTCAAGCAAAATCGATTCAAGAATTTGAGTGAACTTCACAAGGAATGGACTGAGGCTGGGGTCAAGGCATCAAGAGCCACCACACACAGACGTGTCAAGGAATTTGGCTGCAGTTGTCGTATTCCTCTTGTTAAGCTACTCCTGAACCACAGACAACGTCAGAGGCGTCTTACCTGGGCTAAGGAGAAGAAGAACTGGACTGTTGCCCAGTGGTCCAAAGTCCTCTTTTCAGATGAGAGCAAGTTTTGTATTTCATTTGGAAACCAAGGTCCTAGAGTCTGGAGGAAGGGTGGAGAAGCTCATAGCCCAAGTTGCTTGAAGTCCAGTGTTAAGTTTCCACAGTCTGTGATGATTTGGGGTGCAATGTCATCTGCTGGTGTTGGTCCATTGTGTTTTTTGAAAACCAACGTCCCTGCACCCGTTTACCAAGAAATTTTGCACTTCATGCTTCCTTCTGCAGACCAGCTTTTTGAAGATGCTGATTTTATTTTCCAGCAGGATTTGGCACCTGCCCACACTGCCAAAAGCACCAAAAGTTGGTTAAATGACCATGGTGTTGGTGTGCTTGACTGGCCAGCAAACTCACCAGACCTGAACCCCATAGAGAATCTATGGGGTATTGTCAAGAGGAAAATTAGAAACAAGAGACCAAAAAATGCAGATGAGCTGAAGGCCACTGTCAAATAAACCTGGGCTTCCATACCACCTCAGTAGTGCCACAAACTGATCACCTCCATGCCACGCTGAATTGAGGCAGTAATTAAAGCAAAGGGAGCCCCTACCAAGTATTGAGTACATGTACAGTAAATGAACATACTTTCCAGAAGGCCAACAATTCACTAAAAATGTTTTTTTTTTATTGGTCTTATGAAGTATTCTAATTTGTTGAGATAGTTAATTGGTGGGTTTTTGTTAAATGTGAGCCAAAATCATCACAATTAAAAGAACCAAAGACTTAAACTACTTCAGTCTGTGTGCACTGAATTTATTTAATACACGAGTTTCACAATTTGAGTTGAATTACTGAAATAAATGAACTTTTCCACGACATTCTAATTTATTGAGATGCACCTGTATATAAAGTTATCTAATTATGTAACAGTAAATGATGCAATTTTTAGAGAAACTTTTCAAAGATTATAGTGTTTCTAAAGTGTAACTGTAAGCGAGTATCACAAAAGTTTTGCTTGAAATTGTGTTTGTGCTGAATGGCCTTAAAATAAATATATTATGCAGGTTACATCATTATGTCAGTAGGTGGTGACAAGGGACTATTTTTGAATCATTCATTTTACTGATTCGTGCTAAACCCTGATTCATTCAGGAATGAAATAACACTACTTTGTGTTGCTTGGAGATGTGCAGTGTTTCTGTGGCGTCTTGGAAATATTTTTGTTGGCGAAGCAAACACAACAAAATATTAAAACAACTGGCAACATAGTGCCCAAAATGCAACTTATTTAATATTAACTTGTTTACTGAACTGCTGTATAAGCACACTCTGTTTGTGCTGTTTTTCTGAATGTCAGCACGCCTTTGATTACCTGCGGCACACTCTGGCACTCCTGCTTGTGTGATATTGCTTAAATCTGACACAATGACTTTCATTCATTTTTAATTGTAACTTTAGCTACAAATATCTTGAAGTACATTTTTGGAGCCACAGATGCCATATATATAGGCTCTAGCATTGCACATCCTAATATTACAGTATATACTGCAGACTGCACTATCAAGTTTTTCCTGAATGGACTTTTCAGTGGAGGTAAGAATAAAGTCTTTTCTTCACTCCAGTTCATGTGTTTTCCATCACAGTTTCTACACTTTCTTCTCAAATGCTGAAACGACTGTTTATACAGTACTGAGTGGTGTTGACTGTGTCCGATTGTGTCAGTTGCATCTTGTAGTGTAGCAGCTTGGGAGAATGAGAGGCCTGGGTAGACCACTGCAGTGGCACCACACACCAAACCCTCCTCCCTAACCAGGCTAATGAGTTCTGATGCTAAGCGTGCACAGTGGCAGGGTCATTTTGCAAAGAGACAAGAGGCAGGGGGCAAGGAAACGTTTACTTATTTAAATGGAAAGGTCATTAGTGCAGAGACACAGAGGGCCTTTGACAAATGAAGTCAAAGCCACTTAGTGTCCGTTCCTCAAGCGAACGACCGTATAATACATAAAACCACACTTAACTGCTTTGGGGCTCAGTACATGCGTTTAGGGACAGCACACTGAACTTCCTTCTGCTGTAGTTCCCAGAGATAGAAATGAATTGCTCCCTCATGTTTAATTTTTCATTATATTGCCATTTTACACTAAACGGCGTAAAAGATTTAATTTAGTGAAAAGGTAATGTGTTTTCTCTTCGCTGTTTGAGTAATTAGATTGGTAAGCCGTCATTAGTGCGGTCTCTGTATAACACACACAGCCATCAGGCAAGGAGAGAACCGACTTCTCACTAGGGCTGCACGATAAATCGCATGCGATATTTAACGCGCATCTTATGAGTAAAGCCGGTTCTGTAATCAGCGGTAAATCTCCATCACGTGCGTGCTTTCACATTGAGCAGCATTAACTACACAGAGTGGATGTAACGGTATGAAAATTTCATATCATGATTATAGTGATCACCATAGACAAAAAGGACATTCCCATTTAATTCTATTGTTTTTAGATACAGCTAATTATTACTTAGTCTCAGCCTCAGTCACGTTTACAGTGTATGTCAGTGCCATTCTCCTTTATGTATGTCTGTGACAGAATCATAATAAATTTAGACAGAAATTCTGATTACAGTGCCTTTTTTCCAATACTATTTCAGTACAAACATTTATCAAGAAGGCCTCAGAAATATCAGATTTTTATGACATTTTACAAATTTTGGATCTGTTTCAAGCAATCTCTCCTAAACAGTATGCTAAAAAGACCAACTAGATTGGTCACTTTCATTTACACCAGACAGTCTTTGTTTTTTAGATTGTAAAACTAAAATAGACTTAAGAATTTTTTAATGCTTAATTTATTAATAATTTTACCAGTTGAGGTTTAGCTAATTTCAGGGAACAAATGCATACATTTTATAAGCTATTGTTAATTACACAGTCAAAGAAAGTCATATACAATTAAGGTGATCAGATGGCCATGGTGAAATATCAGGTCATAATAAAGACACAGCCATGCTTAACTTTGAATGTTCATGTGTGAGTTTGTTTATTCTTTCTAATTCACAAAGGTCTGAAAACAACAGGAAACTAAACATCTGATCTTTGATACATTGGTACATGAAAGGACATACATTGGTACCAAAGGACACATTGGTACATTTCAAACTGAGGTTAAGCTTAATTATCATCTAGACACGGCTCAAAGCAGACTTATTTTATCTGGACATCTGGTCACCCTATATCCAATCACTGCACAACCAGATGAGTACAGTATCGGAGGGATTCTCCTGCATTCTCTCTTTCTCATTCTCTCTATCGCTCTCTTTCAGAAGCTTGAGCTGAGTTTCCTCAGGCAATGATACTACAGCTGTCACATAGGACGTTTCCACCCGTTACATGCCACACACACACACACACACACACGCATATGGTGCACATGGTGGTCACACGCATGTTGCCCCACAGGAAACACGTGTCAAGGGTTTGATTTAGATGCTGCTGATTGTTTTCCAAGTGATGTTTGTGGGTATGTGTATGTGTTTGGGGATGCCCATCTATCAGTTCTGAGGTAAAATAGGGTGTGTGTGTGTGTGTGTTTAAAAAAAGAGAAGGAAGTTCCTTCTCAGCTTCTTTATTTGTCATAGAATCTAGACAAGAATGTCTCATTCTGTCACAATCCAAATCCCATGGCTAGAAATAACAAACTTTTCCTAGAATTTGAATTCAACGTAATAGTTACTACTATTGTAACATATTCAAATGTATTCTAGCTCTGCAAATGGCAGAATATATATATATTTATTATGTATCAGGAAAAGAAACAATGAACACGTTCTTAAAAGTCCTAATGGAAGAGAGGTTAAGGTCAAAAGTTGAGTGCATGTAGGCTGCTAATGCCCACAGTACCGACACCATCCACTCCATTATATGCTCTTATATCTGTCCGCCTTTCAGAGAGATGATTAGAAATCACTCACAGAGCAATGCTCCGGGCCCTTTGATGGCCACTGATTAAAGTCTCCAAGGTCTAGGGCCATGGTCATGACCTTTGCTCTACTAGATTTTGATTATAGAAAATCAACTAGCTAAAAGATGCCCATGCTGAAATGCAATATAGAAAAAAAGCATAAAAAAAAACAATACTCCTTTCCCAAGCCCCCATTTACTCTCATTTGCAAAGAGATCAAAGGAAATGACAACCAGCGTCAGCCATTAACTAATAGGAGGACAGCTTTTGATGGCTGCCAATATCCTCCATACAGTAGGATTAAGGAATGTTTACCTGCTATGCAGTACATAACTTACATAAATTGCTTGTTCTAATGACCTTCAGAGTAAAAGAAAGAGAGAGCCATTTCACTTTGATGCAGAGATCAGGCATTTTAGCGAGTTCATCTCAGATGCAGTGAAAAAAGGAAATTGATGGCCATTGATTCTATTATTAAATCATTTCTCCATATTATTAAATTGGAATGGTCTTAATCTGTGGAACAGGACTGGTTGTATTTTGGATTAGAGGTAAATCTAATTTAGTCACCCTAGAGAGCTGTTGTTCTCCCTCTCTGCAAAATGATAAACTTTCCAGACGTTAAAAATGAGCAGCCATTTCAAAAGTGGGCAGAAGCATCTGGCAGACAGGAATATTATCATATCAGCAAAGAAAACAAAACATATCATCATTCAGTCAGGCCAGTAGTAGACTGAATATCTGAAACAAGCTGGAAATTATACAGCTATAATGTAACTCTACAAACACACTTGAGCTGGAATCAATGGCATATGATGCAAAACATTGATTGTTCATAAGTTTCAACACATTCATGCAGAAGCGTTCAAGACTAGTCATTTTTTTTGCAATTTCAATATCACATGCTAGAAATGCAGCAACAAATGTAGAATGTATCACAGAAAACCAAATGCTTACGTTTGCAAGGCATAAAGCTGGATCAATGAATGCACAGTTTTCAGTGACAACGCAGCACTGGAACAAAAGGGCAATTCTGTCAAATGGCCCAAAACATTCACACTTGCCCAAACTGGCCCAAATCTCTCACACTTGCCCCAGGCCCTTAACAATAAACCATTCAGGGCTCAAACACAAGATACTGTTAAACAGCAACTGGCAAATGCAGGCATTGCTGGTACATTAAAGGAATAATTTAATAATTTACTCACCCTTTGTGTAGTTCCAGGTGCTTATGGTGTTATTTTCTTCAGGGCTGCTTGAAAACCTCTAGATTCCTACAACTGGGACTTGTTCATAGAATATCAAAAGTCTTATCCAGACCATTAGGCTGAAAGGCTGTGGGTAAGTCCATGTGGTTCTCCTGCTTTACATTTCATTGGATGATCTGTAACCCAGCTGTCGATGCTCAGTAATTCGTTTTTTATCCGTCTCATATTCCCGTCCAGCCACATCCCGTCTGGCGATCAAGTTAAACGACACCTGCAATTGACCGCCAACCCCAGAGCATGAAAGAAGAGGGGCATCTTGTGAACAGATGGGGTTTGAATAGATTGGTGTCCGATCAGCTTTAAACATTACATCAAATTACACTACATTACTATCCTGCACTCCCAGATGTGATTATCATACAAATGGACGATTGTTCATAATGCGCTCATGATCCGGCAGGACAGAATTCCATTTCAATGCACAGTCAGGGCCAGAAAGCATTTTAGCACAGTGAGAGATTTGACTCGCATATCACTCTCAGTCGTGAAGGAAGGTTGCGCTCAGTATGATGATGGTCTTTTTGGATGTGGCGTAGTGCTGGTGAAAAAAACCCAAGTTGACAGGTCTAGGGAGATAAGAGCAGTCACCAAGCGACAGTTTGGATGTCAAAAGCAGCTATGCATGACCCAACACGCTGCATCAGCCTCCACCAAATAACCTCGCTTATCTTCTGTCACTGCCATCAGAAGAATGAAGAGAGACCAGTTTGCTTTTTCCCCCTTCTTCTCCCTCTCTGTCTCCAAAGAGAGTAAAGTGTTTCAGTTAGAGCAGGGATTTCAAACTCTTCTCCTGAAAGGCCATCTTCCTGCAAGTGGAGCTCTAAACACCTGAACCAATTAATCAAGGTCTTCAGGAGTACTCTACAATTACAGGCAGGTGTGTTGGAACCATAGGATGGCAACCATTGAGGAGTAGAGTTTAACACTTGTTCATTACAAAAGACAGAAGAGACTCTTTGTTTGTCATTCGTCCTTTGTTATTTCCAGCCAATCACCACTTTCACTCATACATTATGCCTAACCACATTTTCAGGCCATGTGGGATTTGAACCCATGATCCTTGCCTTCAAGACACTGGCTTATACCACTCAGCCAGAGGACCTTTCACATGCACTGGGTGTTTTTAAACTATGTTTAATCTTAAGCTTATAGGGGGAGACATGAAATTCTTTGGGCTATGTTTCTGAACTTGGAAAAGAAAGGATTCGAACCCTCAATTTCAGAACCATGAAGTTGAATTCTAGCATTTTAAGCTATTAGGGAACCTTTGGTGTTAAGGTTAAGAAGGTTAATGTTAAGAAATGACCACAACCAAACTATAATTGCTTTTAAACATGCAATTTGAATATCAGAAAAGGTGATATTTGAACCTGCGATTTCAATAGTACCAAACCATATTCTAGTGCTTTGAGCTATCAGTCAGCAGTTAGGTTACTCCCAAGAAATTACCACAACTAAACTATAATTATTCCTACACCTGCAATATGAACAACAACAAACAACGTTTGAACCAGTGATTTCAAAAGTACCAAACTTCAATCTCTCTGAGCCATTAGTTCCATTCAAGGTTGTTTTTTTAACATAGGTTAAACCGTATTATCTCTTTACCATAATATGAAACATGATATTATTTTGAAAATCTGAGATTTGAACCCATGATTTGTAGCCTGTGTTTTATTTCAATATTCATTCCCTTTGAGCTTTCACTTTCATCATAAACCCAGCAGACCTGAGTAGGCTGAATCTGAATGCTCTTTCCTGACTTAGGGCTTTCAAACCAATACTTATGTATTACAGAGAGCTTCTTGAAACTGTACAGACTCCTTCTAAATCTAAGAGTGTATATCTCCAAGGTACTTGAGGCCCCATTGATGTGAAGGACTTTTGGAGAGGACCACTACCATATGTTCAAGAAATCACACCAATACAATGTCCCTCAACTTCTTTGACTATTGATTTTGGATTAAATCAACCTTAGCTTAAATGCTTTAGACTTTAGGGCCTTAAAATTCTATTGTTTACAGTTGTAGCTTCTTTTGAATCCTGTGGAATGAGCTCAATTAATCCCTGCCATAAGCAGATACTTTGTTGTTGTTTTTTTTTCATTTTAACTGAAAAAATGCTTCATAGCCGGGGGTTGGGGGGAGAGAGAACAGAGGGTTGGACAGAAAAACCATTCATTGCAGTTGTCCTGGTGTAGCCATGGTGATGAAAGGAAATCTTTTAGCTCCAAACTGAGACGGCAGCTTCTTCTAGATGACATTTTCTGTAAAATAAATAAATAAATAAACTCAAGCAAGGCCCTTTACCCTTAGTGAAACGGGGGACACATTGAAACAAGTACATTGACTTACCCTGTCATCCTGTATAAGATTTGTCTCTAACTCATGTGTGAGGCAGATGTTTCTAATATTTGGCAGGTCAAATATGTGTGGTAATATTTTGTTGTCAGAATACAACCAAACAACACACTGCTAATGTGTGGTAAAGGACACTATTCTTTGACAAATTAATCTCTCTCTACCTACAGGTGCACCACAGGAAGAGATGGATAGGAGGATAAAAGCGGAGGATAGGTTTCAGGTACGCAAGTCTATGGGGAACCTCACTCACACATTAACAGGATATCCTGGGGGAAGTGAGATACTACTGTGAAGGCACCCACCCTGGACACACACGGGAACCATCACCATCTGCAATGAAGACAAACTGATTATCTTGTTAGACAGCCCTGCATAACCATTCTGGGTATGATTATGAATAAAGAAAAAAGACAGACACTCTTATGGAATAAACAAACACCAGTGTCAACATGTGAATCAGCTACACACAGCATGTGCATCATGTACGAGTTTAATGCATATTTAACATACTGGGAGTGCTGTATATCATTCACACATCACTGGTCTTGATGCTGGATCACTAAATGCTCCAAAGCAACACAGCATGTCTTAAAGCCTCTGTGGAATGTTTCCTGGAAGAGACAGGTAGATTTATACTCTGAGAAAAAGAAGCTTAATCATTTGAAAGTAGGACTGCACAATTTGAGGGGAAAATGTGATTTTTCTAATGAAAATTATTGAGATTTAAAATGTGATACAAATATAAAAATAAGTAATATTACTATTGTAATGAGAATGTCACTGTAAAATACAAAAAGTTGAGTATTTAAAACTGCAGGGAGGTTTATAAACGCTTCTTATGAAAAATCTGGTGAAATTGATGTTATAGTGACCCAAACTCAGAGCAGATGCAGAGATGGAGTTCATACGAGATACTAAAAACTCCAGATAATGGGCTGCACGGATGTAAATGAACACAGTGCTATGCTTGTAAATATGTACTTAATTAAATTAAAAAATCTGGGTTTAGGCTTTGTTTTTCTATTGACATGCTCATGCATTGACTGTTCTCTATAGATCCCACCTTCTCACATGCCATGATTGGTTGCTTTTGTACAGAGCTTGCACACTATTAGTCAAACTACTATTCAGTCTCTACCTTCAGCAAGTATGAAAGCAATAGGGAAACAGCCGAAACCCAGACATTTTAAGTAATTTAGAAATCTCGGCCAGGATATGTCTGGGAAAAAAAGAGGACGTATGGTCACTCTAGTGTTAATTTTGTCAGACACTTCTAATTTAGTCCAATTTAGTCTTGTGTCAAATGTACTTTTTAGTTATCATATTTAGCCAAACTTGTCCTGTTTTTGTTTAGTCTAGTTTTAGTCAATGAAAACGTATATGACGATTAATAATTAATCATGTTTAAACTCATCAAAGACTTAAATATGCACTCTCTCTGTCTACATTACGAAAACTGGTAAAAACAAACAAAAACATTTTAGCAGTGAAATTCCTAATAGTAATTCAAATACATTGTAACAACAGTGGTTGACAGGCTAACAATTTCATTAAGCCGAACATCTCACATGGAGATCGATAATCTCCAGCTTATTTGTTTGTCGGTGCTTCCGTAATGTAGAGCGAACGCATGCGCATGACTGCCAGATTGCAAATATTAATCAAAACACTGGGAAGAAAATGTATCCTTTTAACAGAGAACCTCGGATTTGGGGATTTTAACTATTGCTATCTGGCAACAGCACACATGAAAGCTCGCCTAGTAGAGGCAAGTACAGCAGCCCGCAATCATATTTTGTCTCCTTTTTTGACAATAATGGAAACAAAAAGAGATTTTTGTATAGTTTTTATTTAAAAAATACATTTTAGTCTCATCTTCTATCGTCAACAATAGGCTATTGCATGTTATAGTCATAGTTATCGTTTATTGACCTTATTTTCGTCTCGTCATCGTCTCATCGTCTTTAGTCGGGGGAAAAAAGGTTGACAACAAATATTTTTCAGCTTTCATTAACGAAATTAACACTACTCTTAAGTTTTGCGATTTAATAATCACTAATACGTATCACAGTTTGAACTTTATTTCTATTAATCTTTCAGCCCTAATGCAAAGACATGAATGATTCTTGTATGTAGGCTAGTGGAGGTGTAATTAGTACAGAATTCTGGACCTGTTCATCCCAAACGTGTCCTTGTATGTCTGCCTCATAACACACCTGACTGAAATCGTCAGCTCATTAATAAAGACTACAAGACCTGAACTAAAAAGGGAAACATTCAAAACCTGCAGTGCTGAGGCCACCAGAACAGGTTTGGGAAGTACTGTTGTAGACATTTCCTGGTTAAACTTCAGTTCTTTGTTAAAGCACAGTATTTTTTTGGATAGTGCTGTTTGAGCTCTCAAGAGATGGAGAAGCAGGAGTATAGAAGGAATCTTCATATTAAATATTGATGTAGCAGGAACCCCTCAAGTTCTCACAGAAAAAAAAAAAACCTTCACACTTTTCAACACCATTATTCAGGGGAAAGAGTGCATGATGGGAATTTTGTCAGCTCCACTTTATGTTCAACTAAAAACAAAGCAGTGGTGCCTTCTGTATTTATTTGGGGTTACCCAATTCAGGTTTCACATCCACAGTAGCCCAAACTGATTGCATCTTACAGTTGAGATTACCTGAATTTCCTTCTTGTTACATAAACTTTTTTCCCCCCACAGAGGCAGTCACGGTGTAGGTGTACGCATGACCTGAGGGTTCTCCGGAGACATGACGAAATCATGGAACCTTTAGTGTAACAACTGGCACGTACTTACAAACACACAAGTTAGTAACCTTTTTTTGTTGTTGTTCTTGTGTCAGAATCATGAACAGTATGCCAAGGGCTACATCACTTGCTGCAGGATTTTACACCTCTGAGGAACATGTCACATGACAACCATACGTGCATGTGTGTCTTTGACTCTCAATAGAGGACTGGATCCGTCAAGGTCCATTGCTTCTTTTGAAAGTCCAGTTTTATAATAGAATCTGCTGATATGTGACATGAAGGCAAGGATGTGGATGAATGAAAAGAGATAAATAAGAGTTCCAAACACCTGAAAAAAACCTCCTGATGACCTTGGGAAGATTATACAAGAACAAAACCATTAAGCACACAATACAATACAAAAAATATTGTAATTGCATATTTTAAAGGTCATGGGTATATTTTTTCCCCCGTTACTTTCACTTAGCACCAACATGCTTTAAATGAGAAAAAGTGCACAGGGTGATGAGCATCAGTCATGTAGTGTACGCTTAGTCTTTTAACACATCTGTGGAAGACATGGAGAGTTCATTTACGTGTATTCTTTCGAAAGGGGATACGGCTCGTTTAAAGCAGGGTAATTAGAGGGCTACCCTGTGTGTCAATGATGAGGACGAGAAGAAAGAGAAGCTGATTGGAGAGCACTCATCCCAACACTTCCTGTCTGAATGCTTGCGAAAACGGAACCCATCAGTTTAAACAATGCACAATTACCAGCATTTAAACAGCTAAATTCATTAAAATGATTAGTCCTGTGTTTACCATAAGCAACACTCTGTACACAAGATAACAGGCTCATCTGCATATGCTAATTAGGGCAATTAGATATGCTCCACAGAGTCATTTCTATTCAGCCAACCTACAGGCAGTTTTAGGAGATTATCACAAATAATGAAATAATTCAATCAATCACATAAAGGCTAATATATGCGCAACAAATGGCAAGGGGCAGCCCGAGCGACAGATTTAATGTCACAAACAGCAGAAATAAACCTGGTCAACAACGGTCATTTTCTCTTTTAGGAGATTACCAGCTTCCTGATTACAAGAGTGCAATAACGATGGACCGAAAAAAACAAAACAAAAAAACAAATACAATTATGACCCTGACACCGTAACATACACACCAAAATCCCCTTATAACATAAACTGTATCCCCATATGTATATTTATTTGCATTCACATACTCAGTGTGGTCAATGTAGAAGCAAAGTGCAGTACTGATATTACAGTTATTCAGCATTACAAACATCTTCGCTCTCCCCTACATGGATGAGGTTAGAATGAGAGGAGGAAGATAGACAGAGTTGATCTTTTTTTATGTCAGTTTTTTTGATGATTGGATGGTAAGTGGGCAAAGATGAAAGTGAATATTTTTCCGCAGTGTTGTTTATTGTTGTATGGTGCATGTTGAAAAAATAAACCATTGATTCTTTCCTCTCTCCATCTCTCAAGTTATTAATCAAGGCCTGCAGTCATAGAAGACGTGTGGATAAACACAGGAGTGGATCAGTTTAATTTGATGCTCTGATGCATTATCAGTGAGCAGTGGCAGATATTAAACTAGAAACCTCCATCACTCGGATAAATACAGAAAAGGAATAGTCTCCCGTCTAAAGTCCAAAGGTTTTATGTGTACGCGAAGGTTCGCGTACAGTGTGTGTGATGCAAATTTCGTCATCAATCTGTTGACCGCCTGCGTTTGCACTATTAAATGGAGTGTACTTTGAAAGGCTACGTTTTCAACTGTACGCATATGCTTGCATACACAAAAAAAAAAAGACGGCTAAAAGGGCCATTTACCCAACAATTTTCCATATTTAGGCCATTCGTTTACACGAAAACAGTGTTTTGAGAGCTTAAAAATGCAAACATTTGAAAATGAGTTTCAAAGTTCAAGTTTTTGAAAATGAAAAACTGTGTAAACTACAGAAATTCAAATTTGTGAAAATGCTGACGTCATATGCATGAGTTATAAAGTCGATTATTCTATAAAAATTCTGACGAAAATCCGATTCTGACATCCAAAGACACAATACTTTTTTCCCTCTTATTCCATAGATTTGACCCATTTCTCTCCACTTGTTACCAGTGTTTTTCTGCCAACACAACGCACACGCAGCTGCAAGTGACGTAACTGTGACATCTATTCCAAATTGGTCTATAGGAATGCATATGTTTGCAGGCACGTAGTGCGTAGATATCGCCAACTACTGGCCTAATACCGCATTTTTAGTAATTTCACAGATCTGTCTGAACAGGGTTCGTTTTTGACAACATTGTCATCTAAACGCGAATCTTCAAAAGTGCAAAGAAAACATTTTCATTTTTTCGTCTTATGTAGCCCCACAGTTCCATTAGTAGGCTCAAATACACTTTCATCAACATCAAACCAGAAATGTTTTTGATTTAAGCTAATATGGATATTACTCAGCATCATAATTAATATTATTCACTGATTATTCACTGAGTCTAACACTTCAAAACTACTACCATCAAAGAAAAGTAACTGAAAAAAAAAATGTTATTTTTTTAAAAAGTTTTTTAAGCAGTCATGGAATCTGCTGAAGTACTTTCTGAGGTATGTAAGCCCCTAATTGGGAATCACTGGTTTAGAGAGGCACAGGAGAATGTCAGGTGTGTTTGAGAGCCGGCCGACAGGGCGGGGCATCTGAGACCATCAGTACATGAAGGATAATTATAGAATCACCTGATGTTACTGTAGCAACAGAAAGCAGAGGTTCACATGTTCATCCCACTGTGCTGCGCTGCTACAGAGACACCCTCCTCTCGTGTTGGCACAACTGTGAACACTTAATCTGATCATTTTAGAGAGGTGCCATGCCACCTCAAGCACTCCACCCCCCCCCCCCCCCCCCTTCACAC